>NW_027118504.1:0-230094 GCF_036417845.1 Apteryx mantelli | reverse complement strand
TTCCCAAGGCGGCGGAAACGCTTCTGGGAAACGCCGTCGTTTCCGAAACGTTTCGCCGTGTCCTTGCCGGTAGGGGATACCGTGAGAGCGGGCAGAGGCGGCCGACGTCTGTGCGAGGAAAGAAGCGTGGCGCAAAGAAGGGACCTCTTTGGCCCGCCTGGTCCGCTTTAGAGAGTTTTCTTTTGGACCCGAAGATCGGGTCTGCGAGTGCCGCGCTCAGCGCACGCGTTTGTTCCCCCCCCCCCCCGTTCTTTTAGCAAGACCGTGCGTGTCCTCGAGCTGTTTGTCCCGAGGGGGGAGTCGCTGCGGGAATTGCTGGGGAGGCCCTGACGGCGGGACGTGAAAAAGACGCCTTTGACCGCGTGCGTGCGGCCGAAGGAACGTCAGCCCAAGAATCCGAAGAAGACATGCCGCGTGCCAGCATCTCGTACCGTTTAATAATAAAAACCGAGCAGTCTGTCAAGCAAATAGCGCGGCTTGCTTTGGGCTGTTTATTTTGTTTAACGATCAGTAAAGGCGAGAGGTCGAAAGTTCTAAAGAAGAACGGCTGCTTCTTGGAACGCTTGCAAATTGTCCCGTTAAGTAGGTGGGTGGTTTTTTTGTTTTTGTTTTGTTTTTTTAAGTGCAGCCTCTGACTCTTTTTTGTCTGTGGAGTATTTTGCAACGATGTTCAAAGGAAAGCGCTGTTACTGAAGCCTCTAGGAGCAGCGGCTCGAGCACGACACGCGGCGACGCTGCGCCTCGCAGCAGGCGCTGTAAATAAGGGCAGATGAGCCGAGGCGAGGGTGGTGAAATGTCTGCAAAGGGCGGGCGGGGGGGCTCTGCAGCGGTGTGCGCGTGCCGGGGGCGGCCGCGCGCCCTGCTGCCCTCGGGGCGTCCAAAAAGCGGTACGGCACGATAAAGGGGGGCGCGCATGCGCACTGAGTTCCGCCGTGCTCACTGCTGCCACCCTGTGTCCAAAAATCGGTACTGCACCCTGTGGGGGGGGCGCGCGTGCGCACTGGGTTCCGCCGTGCTCACTGCTGCCACCCTGTGTCCAAAAATCGGTACTGCACCCTGTGGGGGGGCGCGCACGCGCACAGCGTTCCGCCGCGCTCACTGCTGCCACCCTGTGTCCAAAAAGCGGTACTGCACCCGGTGGGGGGGGCGCGCATGCGCAGACAGCCGGCGCGCACATGCTCAGTGCCGGTCGCCATGTTTGCTGCTGCTCTCCGCCGTTTCGGTAACGGGTAAGCGAATGGAGCGTGCTCGTCGCCCCTTCCCGGTGCTCTTGGAGCGGCCACGGGCTCGGGCAGCCTCGGGGCGCTCGCTGGGAGTCCCGGGCTGCCGCGGCGGGCTGCGGTTCGCACGCGTGAGCCGCCCGGCTGCAGCGGCGCGGCGCGAGCATGCCATTGCGGGTCTCGCCTCCCTTCGTGCTCCCCCCCGCCCCTCGGGCTCCCCGGCTCCCCCCCGCCCCTCGGGATTCCCCGCTCCACCCGCCCCTCGCGCTCCCCCCCGCTTCTCGGGCTCCCCTCGCGCTCCCCCCCACCCCCGCGCTCCCCCCTGCTTCTCGGGCTCCCCTCGCGCTCCCCCCCCGCTCCTCGGGCTCCCCCTGCTCCCCTCGCGCTCCGCCCCGCCCCTCGCGCTCCCCCCCGCTTCTCGGGCTCCCCTCGCGCTCCCCCTGCTCCCCTCGCGCTCCCCCTGCTCCCCTCGCGCTCCGCCCCGCCCCTCGGGCTCCCCCTGCTCCCCTCGCGCTCCCCCCCGCTTCTCGGGCTCCCCCCTGCTTCTCAGGCTCTTCTCACGCTCCCCCCCGCTCCTTGGGCTCCCCTTGCTCCCCTCGCGCTCTGCCCCGCCCCTCGCACTCCCCCTGCTCCCCTCGCGCTCCCCCCCGCTTCTCGGGCTCCCCCCTGCTTCTCAGGCTCCTCTCGGGCTCCCCTTGCTCCCCTCGCGCTCCGCCCCGCCCCTCGCGCTCCCCCTGGTCCCCTCGCGCTCCCCCCCGCCCCCGCGCTCCCCCCCCGCTTCTCGGGCTCCCCTCGTGCTCCCCCCCGCTCCTCGGGCCCCCCTGCTCCCCTCACGCTCCCCCCCCGCCTCTCGCGCTCCCCTCGCACTCCGCCCCGCCCCTCGGGCTCCCTCTGCTCCCCTCCCGCTCCCCTCGCTCCCCCCCGCCCCTCCCGCTCCCCTCGCTCCCCCCCCCCCGCGCTGTCCGAGCCGGCACGTGCGCGGTGCTCAAGCGTCACTGCCGCCGCAGTCCGTTGGCGAGCGGCGCATGCGCGGCGGCGGGGAAGCAAGATGGCGGCGAGCAGGGAGGGCGTTTTCGCTCGGCGGCGGCGGCGGCGGGTGAGTGCGGAGGTGGCGTGGAGTGAAGGATGTGGGGCCCCCGGGTGAGGCGAACGCATAGGTTCGGGGGGCGTCGGGCTGCATCCTGCCCGCTGCGGCCGTCGCTGCGTGGAGGCGGCGGTGCGGGGCGAGTGGGGGGGCGGGCTGGGACCCGGCGCCGCGCCGGGAGCGCGGGTGTGACTTTGCGTTTTGCGTGCGCGGCGTTTAGGGCGCCAGTTCGTTGGCAGCGCGGGCCGGGGCACGCACTCGCCCCTGCGGAGGCGGCGCGGCGGAGCGGAGCGGGGGGGCAGGCGGGCCCCGGAGCAGGGTTGCGGCGCGGCGTCGGCCCTGTAGTGTTTCCAAACGGCTTACCCCGTAACGTACGATGCAAAGCGGTGTATTAAGACCTTTCCTTTGAGGGAAAGAAGGAAAAAGAAAGAAAGGGGGGAAAGAAAAAAAAAAAAACCACGGGAAAGAGAAAAAGAACGCGTGTAAATCGAAGTGTTTTGTTGGAAGCGAAATGCAATTTTCTGTCTTTGTTACAGAGGCGGAACCGACAATAGCAAATGCTGACAAAGAGCAAAGCCGGACGAGCGAGCGGTTTTTTGCGTTTACTCCCGAAGGGGCGGGCTGAAAGGAGGAAGCAAAAATGCAGCAGCGGACCCTCGATCTCCCCAGAAGCTGCGACAGTAGGAGGCGTTCTGGCCCGGGTAACCAAGGTAACTCTTGATGCGGAACGTTCGTTCTTTCGGCCTCCCTCCCGGAGGCAGCGCTGAGGACTAAGCGACCCGTTGCTGCCCTGCGCCTCTTGTTAACCGTAGCTGCCTTAGTTTTGCTTCGGTCGTTTGTATTTTGTTTTGTTATCGTACACGCGTACGTAGAAAAGGAAAGATAGGATATTTAATTTTTAGATTCGTTGCCACGGCTGAAGCTGAAGAGACAGAGAAACGTAAGCGAGCCGAAGTAATAAAATTAAAGGGAACCGAGCGAGAGCCGTCTCCGTCGCCCCGAAAGGGAAAGCCCGTTCCTCCCGGTGAGGAAGGTTCGCCGGTAATAGCGATCGGAATAACAGATGAGCGACATCTAACGGAAGGTGCGTACGCGTTACGGAAAGGACGCTGCGTCCATCCGTTTCCGTGCGCGTGACTCTCTGCATCTGTGAAGCGTCGTGCTTTAAGAGCTCCAAGACGGCAAATTCCCGTCTTCGGGGAACGGCGGTCAGGTGGCCAGAGAGAGAGGGAGAGGCAAGCGTGCGAATTGTAAAACGAAGAGGAAGGCTCATTTAGCGCGACCCCAGGTTAATTGCCTGGCAATGGTCTTTGGGGCAGCAGGAAGACGGCAGCTCGAAGAAAAGGTAAAGCCTTGCGGAATTAGGACTCCTTCCTTCTCGTGTAGTAGATCCGCTTTTGTGCTTAGAAACAACTTTGGATTGTTAATTTCTGCTGAGCTTTGAATACGTCACGTCACGGACTCTTAGGCGACACGGGGGAGTTCAGCTGCGCAGCCTGCCAGAGGAACGTCGCCCACGAGGCCTCGCTAGCCTTGAGGAGCTGTAGGCGCCGATGCACGTGGCTCGTTCTGTCGGGCGCGCAGAGGTTTGCTTTGGCTGCCGAAATTTCAGCTTGGCTTTGCGCCCTGTAGCGGTGGTATTTTTGTATTTCTAAATTGTGTTAATGCTAGGCGTTCGGCACATCGGGGAACGACTGTGTGCTGCCGTGAAGAACTGCAGGCTCCCGCCCTCAGCCCTTTCTCGGCAAGTTATCGGGTGTCGAGAGCGGCCGGGAGACTCCGAATGCCGGCGGAAAGGTTCTCTGCCCGCTCCTGACGAGGAGCCTTCGGCCGCGGGAAGGTCGGCGGCGTCCTTCCCGGACTCGTGAGTAATAAGCCGCGGTTCGCGGGCCGGCAGGGCAGGGGAGGGGAGGGGAGGGGGGGGGGGAATAGCGCCTGGTAGCCCGGCGGCTCCGGCGTCGCCGTTGCTAGCGGGGCCCCGAGGTCCATGTGAAGCCTCAGCTGCCTGTCGGGAGCTTTGTTTTGGTGTGTTTACCTGGCAAAAGCAGCGAGGGAGGCCTCAAAGAAGAATTTTCGTGCCTAGGTGGGTAAGCTGCGACCCCAGCTGTCTTTGCCTTGCTTTGCCGCTTAGTGTCGTAACGGCGACTTGGGAGCCCGCGATAAAAACCGTTCCGGGGCCGAAGGGAGGCCCTGCGTTTGCCCCGCTTGGGAAACCGTCGTTAAAGCTTGGGGGGGGGGGCCGAGCTCCGAAAGGAGACTCTGCCGGTGACCTCGGTGGTCCGATTCGTTTGCAGGCTGACGTTCCGAGGGCCGGCGAGCGGAAGAGGAGCAGCTCAGCCCGTTCGGTTGATTTCGGCGATCCTGTTTTAAGGAAGCGCGTAAGTGCAGACGGGGTCTGGGAGGCTTTTCGCCCGAGACGGGAAAGAGCGAGGAAGACTGGAGAGCGTGGAAAAACTAGGTGCCGCGGGTACTGAAGCTGTTAAGGGCTGAGAGAATTTGGGCTTAAGCATCTGAAAGGGGCTGCTAACGCGCAAGGAGCGGTAAAATACCATCGCTGGACAGCAGGCTCCTTTCCGGCCCTCCGTCCCCCTCTGCAGCCTTCTCGTTCTGTTTGTTTCTGTTCCTCTTTTCTGGCTGGGCTGTGCAGCGATCCCGGAAGGACGTGTCTTTTGAGGTGTGCCTTTGCGAAGGTGGTTCGGCTGCCTGGGGGGATGGATCAAAGCCTTTGAGGCTCCCTCCGATCTGTTTCATTTCCTTTTGAATTTCTTCCTTTCTTTGCTTTCTCCTAGGGCGTCTGTCAGCTAACGAGTAAAGAAGATGGAACGGCCTGTCCGCAGAGGAGAACTGACGCACGGTAAACGTGAATACGCTAGACCTCCGCTACGTCACGGGCGTTTGTTTACGTCCGTGCGTTCCAATCTCTAGTTGCGCATTCGGGACGCGGCATCTGCCCGCTATCCGACTCCTCCGTGTAGCGTAGAAGGCGCTGTACAGCTGCCGGTCTCTACGGGAGGTTGTTAGTGAGAAGGAGAACGGTGTATTCCAGCTCGCGACCGCCAAACGGGCTCCTTTAGGTCCGCTTTCAGACTTGGGGCCTACTTCATCGGTCCGCTTGGACGTGGTTTCTTGGGGGGAACGCTAGTGCTTTCCCTGTGCTTTTCCTGCGTCGAAACCGGTAGTTTATAGGCCAGAGCGGTTATGCCGTACCTTCCTTTGAGAGGCGTTTCGTCCGCGTCTCGGGCTTCGGGGAAAATCAATTGGACGGAATTGCCGAAGGCGCGCCTTGAAATAGGCGGTAAATCTAGAAGCGTGTCTGAATCGCGAGGGGCTCGTAACTTGGTCTTTGTCCTCAACGTCTGCTTTTCTTTCGCTCTTATTGCAGGCTTCCCTCCAACGATCGGCGTCGCTGCGGCGTCTCGTGTTTCACGGGCAGCGGTCTCTGCTCAGTAAGGACGTGAGAACTCCTGCGCTCCCGGAGAGCCCGGGATCCCTGCTCCGGGCTGGTCATTTTAGGCCTTTGTGCGGAGCGTTCTTTCTAGCTACGCGCCCCGCGTGAGCCTCTCCTTCGGCCGTTTTCCCAAGGCGGCGGAAACGCTTCTGGGAAACGCCGTCGTTTCCGAAACGTTTCGCCGTGTCCTTGCCGGTAGGGGATACCGTGAGAGCGGGCAGAGGCGGCCGACGTCTGTGCGAGGAAAGAAGCGTGGCGCAAAGAAGGGACCTCTTTGGCCCGCCTGGTCCGCTTTAGAGAGTTTTCTTTTGGACCCGAAGATCGGGTCTGCGAGTGCCGCGCTCAGCGCACGCGTTTGTTTCCCCCCCCCCCCCCCCGTTCTTTTAGCAAGACCGTGCGTGTCCTCGAGCTGTTTGTCCCGAGGGGGGAGTCGCTGCGGGAATTGCTGGGGAGGCCCTGACGGCGGGACGTGAAAAAGACGCCTTTGACCGCGTGCGTGCGGCCGAAGGAACGTCAGCCCAAGAATCCGAAGAAGACATGCCGCGTGCCAGCATCTCGTACCGTTTAATAATAAAAACCGAGCAGTCTGTCAAGCAAATAGCGCGGCTTGCTTTGGGCTGTTTATTTTGTTTAACGATCAGTAAAGGCGAGAGGTCGAAAGTTCTAAAGAAGAACGGCTGCTTCTTGGAACGCTTGCAAATTGTCCCGTTAAGTAGGTGGGTGGTTTTTTTGTTTTCGTTTTGTTTTTTTAAGTGCAGCCTCTGACTCTTTTTTGTCTGTGGAGTATTTTGCAACGATGTTCAAAGGAAAGCGCTGTTACTGAAGCCTCTAGGAGCAGCGGCTCGAGCACGACACGCGGCGACGCTGCGCCTCGCAGCAGGCGCTGTAAATAAGGGCAGATGAGCCGAGGCGAGGGTGGTGAAATGTCTGCAAAGGGCGGGCGGGGGGGCTCTGCAGCGGTGTGCGCGTGCCGGGGGCGGCCGCGCGCCCTGCTGCCCTCGGGGCGTCAAAAAAGCAGTACGGCACGGAAAGGGGGGCGCGCAGGCGCACGGCGGCCGGCCGCGCGCCCTGCTGCCCTCGGGGCGTCCAAAAAGCGGTACGGCACGATAAAGGGGGGCGCGCATGCGCACTGGGTTCCGCCGTGCTCACTGCTGCCACCCTGTGTCCAAAAATCGGTACTGCACCCTGTGGGGGGGGCGCGCGTGCGCACAGCGTTCCGCCGCGCTCACTGCTGCCACCCTGTGTCCAAAAAGCGGTACTGCACCCGGTGGGGGGGGCGCGCGTGCGCACTGGGTTCCTCCGTGCTCACTGCTGCCACCCTGTGTCCAAAAATCGGTACTGCACCCTGTGGGGGGGCTCGTGTGCGCACTGGGTTCCGCCGTGCTCACTGCTGCCACCCTGTGTCCAAAAAGCGGTACTGCACCCGGTGGGGGGGGCGCGCACGCGCACAGCGTTCCGCCGCGCTCACTGCTGCCACCCTGTGTCCAAAAAGCGGTACTGCACCCGGTGGGGGGGGCGCGCATGCGCAGACAGCCGGCGCGCACATGCTCAGTGCCGGTCGCCATGTTTGCTGCTGCTCTCCGCCGTTTCGGTAACGGGTAAGCGAATGGAGCGTGCTCGTCGCCCCTTCCCGGTGCTCTTGGAGCGGCCACGGGCTCGGGCAGCCTCGGGGCGCTCGCTGGGAGTCCCGGGCTGCCGCGGCGGGCTGCGGTTCGCACGCGTGAGCCGCCCGGCTGCAGCGGCGCGGCGCGAGCATGCCATTGCGGGTCTCGCCTCCCTTCGTGCTCCCCCCCGCCCCTCGGGCTCCCCGGCTCCCCCCCGCCCCTCGGGATTCCCCGCTCCACCCGCCCCTCGCGCTCCCCCCCGCTTCTCGGGCTCCCCTCGCTCCCACCCGCCCCTCGGGCTCCCTCTGCTCCCCTCCCGCTCCCCTCGCTCCCCCCCGCCCCTCCCGCTCCCCTCGCTCCCCCCCCCCCGCGCTGTCCGAGCCGGCACGTGCGCGGTGCTCAAGCGTCACTGCCGCCGCAGTCCGTTGGCGAGCGGCGCATGCGCGGCGGCGGGGAAGCAAGATGGCGGCGAGCAGGGAGGGCGTTTTCGCTCGGCGGCGGCGGCGGCGGGTGAGTGCGGAGGTGGCGTGGAGTGAAGGATGTGGGGCCCCCGGGTGAGGCGAACGCATAGGTTCGGGGGGCGTCGGGCTGCATCCTGCCCGCTGCGGCCGTCGCTGCGTGGAGGCGGCGGTGCGGGGCGAGTGGGGGTGCGGGGCGAGTGGGGGGGCGGGCTGGGACCCGGCGCCGTGCCGGGAGCGCGGGTGTGACTTTGCGTTTTGCGTGCGCGGCGTTTAGGGCGCCAGTTCGTTGGCAGCGCGGGCCGGGGCACGCGCTCGCCCCTGCGGAGGCGGCGCGGCGGAGCGGAGCGGGGGGGCAGGCGGGCCCCGGAGCAGGGTTGCGGCGCGGCGTCGGCCCTGTAGTGTTTCCAAACGGCTTACCCCGTAACGTACGATGCAAAGCGGTGTATTAAGACCTTTCCTTTGAGGGAAAGAAGGAAAAAGAAAGAAAGGGGGGAAAGAAAAAAAAAAAAACACGTGTTACATTATATTGATTGGAATAGGTTATACTTGGTAGACAAGATGAAGGTATAATTGTAGGTGTTGGGTACAGTACAATCTGATGAACTGGGTACAGTACAATCTGATGAACTGGGTACAGCACAATCTGATGAACTAGGTAAATGATAAGCAAATCTTGGCAACAGTAACTGAAGAAACTATAAATGGGAAACAATCATGTAGCTTAGCAATTCTGTTGATTATGTTACGTAACCGAACACTATAAATATTAACCAAGTTAAACGGGGATTTGGGATTCTCAGCTTTGGACATGAGTCCCTGAGACCCCGGGCCCCGAATAAAGCACCGCATATAACTGCTTTCGTAGTTATGTGTTTCTTTACGGGCAACAGTTTTCTGGCGACCCAGATGGGACTTCGGGAGTAGTGTTGACGGTTCGCTTTCCGATTTTGCTCCGTGCCGGCACCGAGGAATTCTCGGGGAGCCATCGGCTGCGCCCGCTCTGCGCTGCTCCTGACGTCCCAAAGTGGTAAGCCCGAAGGTGCTTTATTGTAATATTTGGTCGGGTGCCTGCCTAATAAGACGTGACGGCGATTCACGCAAGGTTGGGCTAACGAGCTCGAGGTCTGGTCTGTGGAAGCCTAGGCGCTGGCCGTCAGACGGAGCGAAAGCCCCGCAGGTCCAGCACTCACGGACATACGTGGCTGTCTCGTGAGTTTGGTTTGGTCTTTTGTTTCCCATCAGAGGCTATCTTTCCGTTTTCTACCCCGTAGATTTAGTGTGTGTGTGTGTGGAGTGAGTGTGTAAGACCATGGTAATACTGGATAATTCTCCGTTAGGATGTTTATTAAAGCATTGGAAAAGTGCGGGATATTTTCAGAGTATGAGTAAAAGTCGATTTATAGATTATTGTACGAATTGGTGGCCACAATATGAGTATGATGGACCCCGGTGGCCTGAACACGGAAGTTTAGATCCGGGTGTTATAGGTCCATTAATGAGATATTGTTAAGAACTTGAAAAATGGGATGAAGTACCATATGTTGATCTATTTTATGATATACGTAATCATCCAGATATGCAGAGAGAATGTGGAATGTTGTTGGTACATCCCGAAAAAAAGATAAAACAAAATGTGAAGGATGTGTAGGTAATAAGAAGTGTATGACTTGTTTGGCAATACAAAATTCAATAAGAGAGCCAGAGGAGGTATCACTTTTAGCATCACCGACGGCCCCTGTGATGTCCGATATAGATGCAGGGGACGATAGTGATACTGATAGTATTAAGGCGGTAAAACCGTCAGAATCAATTAATACTGGAGCGATCCAGATTAAGTTAACACCGAAGGGTTCGCCAGGGCATTCATCATGCCCAAGACAAGCGCAACGAACCCCAATTGCACAGAGAACAAGACAAGGGAGGAAGGAACAAGAGCAAAACAGTAAAGTATTATTAGCCCCTTTACGAGAGGCAATTTCGGGGACTGATAAAGTATATGGGAAAGTTCCTTTTTCCCCAGGAGATTTAGTAATTTGGAAGCAATCAGCTGGAAAGTGTACAATAATAGGGAAAAAAAAAAAAAACCACAAAGAGAAATCAGGCAGGATTATTAGCAATGTTACAACGAGTAAATCAAGGAATAAGAGGCAGAAGTAGAGGACGAGGTCGAGGAGGATACAGGGTAGGAGGCATGCGGGGAATACCTCAAAATCAGCTAGGGATAAATCAGTGTGCGTTTTGCAGACAACAGGGACATTGGAAAAATGAGTGCCCAGTGAAAATGAATTTGGCCCAGCAGACTTCAGTAGGAGGAACACCAATGGCAGAAACAATGATGTTAGGACATTTGGGGCAACATAGTAGCTGACTAAGTGATGGATTAAAAGTGACAACAGAAATTGATGGGGAAGAGAAACAATTATTGGTAGATACTGGGGCAACTTATTCTGTTTTAAATACTTGTTTAGGAAAGATAGGAGATACGATGATAACTGTGGTAGGAGCTACAGGAAAAACAGAGCAACGGCCCTTTCTGCGGCCATTGCATCTAAATTTTAGGGGTAAAGAATTAGATCATGAATTTCTCTATGTACCGGATTGTCCTACATCTTTGTTAGGACGAGATTTATTGTCAAGATTTAATGCTAAAATAATATTTGAAAATGGAAAAGCTAAGTTGCAGATACCTGAGGAAGAAATAGCTAGAACATTTATAGTAAAAGAAATAGCTAATACAACAATACCAATAGAGGTAGAAAACGCTGTAGTACCATGGGTATGGGAGACACAAGTACCGGGATTAGCGAAAGCAGCAAAACCTGTCATAGTAGAATTGAAAGAAGGTGTCCAACCGGTAAGAGTTAGACAATATCCTATACAGTTAGAAGCTAGGAAAGGGGTAGCACCATTAATTGCAAAATTTTTGATGCACAATGTGTTAGAAGAATGTGAATCTGAATATAATACACCAATATTTCCTATAAGAAAACCTAACGGAGATTATAGGTTAGTTCAAGATTTAAGAGCTGTAAACGAAATAGTTAAAGATATACATCCAGTAGTAGCAAATCCTTATACATTGTTAACATCTGTGGCAGAACAATTTAGATACTTTTCTGTAATTGATTTAAAAGATGCTTTCTTCTGCATCCCATTGGCATTACAAAGTAGGAAATTATTTGCGTTTGAATGGGAAAATCCGGATACAGGACGAAAACGACAGCTGACCTGGACCAGGTTACCACAAGGCTTCAAAAACAGTCCTACAATATTTGGGAATCAGCTGGCACGAGAACTGGAGGATTGGAAGGAGCAAGGATATTTTCAATTACCATCAAAAGCATACTTATTGTTGCAATATGTGGATGACATTTTTGTGGCGACAGAAAGGTATGAAAACTGCATTACTGTTACAGTTGCGTGATTAAATTTACTGGGACAGAGCGGTTATCGAGTTTCTAAGGAAAAAGCCCAAATTGCCCGGGAAAAAGTGATATATCTGGGATGTGAAATTTCCCAAGGACAAAGACGGTTGGGGGTGAATAGAATACAAGCGATTTGTGCCATCCCTGAACCTAGAAATTTGCACGAGTTACGAACTTTTCTAGGAATGACAGGGTGGTGCAGACTCTGGATTTTGAATTATGGACTGTTAGCCAAACCACTGTATGCAGCTTTAAAAGAGCCACAATTAGTTTGGAGTTTAGAGTGTAAAAGGGCTTTTCAAGACTTAAAACAGGCTCTGCAAGAAGCCCCAGCATTAGGATTGCCTGATTTGACAAAAACATTTCAACTCTTTGTACATGAGCGGCAACGACTAGCGCTTGGAGTTTTAACTCAACGAATTGGATCATGGAAGAGACCGGTGGGCTATTTTTCCAAGCAGCTGGATATGGTAAGTGCCGGATGGCCTTCTTGCCTCCGAGCAGTGGCTGCTACTGTAACGTTAGTCCAAGAAGCTAGAAAATTGACATTGGGAACAAAAATGGAAGTATTTGTGCCCCACATGGTGATTGCAGTTTTGGAACAAAAGGGGGGTCATTGGTTGTCATCCGGTAGAATGTTGAAATATCAGGCAATATTGAGAGAACAGGATGATATATTTTTAAAGATAACAACATGTTTGAATCCCGCTGAATTTTTAGGTAGCAAAATAGAGGAAGGCGAGCTGGAACATGATTGTATTGAGGTGATCGAACAAACTTACGCCAGTAGGGTAGATCTGAAAGATATTCCCCTTGTAAATCCTGACTGGACATTATTTACAGACGGTAGCAGCTTTGTTGAGAATGGAACACGATATTCTGGATATGCTGTGGTTACTAAGCTTGAAGTAATTGAAGCAAAGGCATTAATGCCAGGAACGTCAGCGCAAAAGGCAGAACTGGTCGCTCTAATTCGGGCTTTAATACCGAGTACGGATAAGAGAGTGAATATTTGGACAGATTCTAAATACGCTTTTGGAATAATACATATACATGGAGCTTTATGGAAGGAAAGAGGATTGTTGACGGCTCAAGGTAGTATTATTAAATATCGAACCGAGATCTTACAGTTATTAGAGGCTGTGGTACTACCTCAGCAAGTGGCTGTAATGCATTGTCGAGGACATCAGAGGGATGGCAGCGATGTGGCACAAGGAAACATGAAGGCAGACCAGGCAGCCAAAATTGCTGCACGGCAAGTATGGACTGAATTAGCTCTAATACCTACTAAGGTAAGCCCGATTACTGCTCATCTCTCTGTAAATCCCTTTTATACCCAAGAAGATGAAAAATTAGCCGATTTGGTAAAGGCACAGAAGAATTCACATGGATGGTATGTAACAGGTAATGGACAAGTAGTAGTGCCTGCTACAATTATGAAACGAATAATACAAACTGAACATAATAAATGCCATTGGGGAGCAGAAGCATTGGTGCAGTTTTTAAAGCGGAGCATTATATCTGCACAAATGTTAACAATAGCAAAAGGGGTGAATGCGAAGTGTCCAGTATGTTTAAAGAATAATCCGGTAATACGAAAACAAATTCAAATGGGAACTTTGAAAGTGGGAATAGAACCAGGTGACTATTGGCAAGTGGATTTTGCAGAATTACCTAAATCAAAAGGGTTTCAGTATTTATTGGTATACGTATGTACCTTTTCAGGGTGGCTAGAAGCATTTCCCTGTAGAACGAATCAAGCTAGAGAAGTAGTAAAAACTTTGTTAAAAGAGATCATACCTAGATTTGGGGTACCTTTAGGAATTTCTTCAGATCGAGGCCCACACTTTATAGCTAAAATAGTACAGGAAATTAGTGAAATGCTTGGAATTAGCTGGGATTTACATACACCATGGAGGCCACAATCTAGTGGAAAGGTAGAAAGGATGAATCAAACATTAAAAGGACAAATTAAAAAGATATGCCAGGAAGCTCAAATCCAATGGCCACAGGCATTGCCCCTTGCTTTATTGAGAATTCGTATAAAACCTAGAGAAGGGTTGTCTGTAAGTCCCTATGAAATTCTGTACGGTAAGCCATATACTGCACCAACGAAGGGAATGGGAAGTGCAGATTTACACCTCCAAGGAGATCAAGATGTTTATAGTTATATAATTTCTTTAAGCAGATTACTCACAGCCTTACGTGCCGCGATCATCTGGAATCGCCCTTTGCCGTTGGAGAATCAACCAGGAGACCAAGCGTATGTTCGAAATTGGCAAACGGAGCCTTTAAAGGAACAGTGGCATGGACTTTATTTGGTACTATTGATAACATTTACCGCTGTGAAAGTAGCAGGAATTGATAATTGGATTCATTATACCAGAGTGAAGAAGGTACCATCACAATGGGGGGTAAAAATGATCACTCCTACAAAACTGAGATTTACATCTTGGTAATACTATGCTGGGTAGGATTAAGTAATGGTTTCGCTCAAATAATACATACATATGCTACTGTACATGTAGAAGAACGAATGGATGTAAATTTGACTTGTGATTTTGTTGGAGATATGAGAAGTTCAATCCAAGACATTAGTTGCTATTGGCAGAAGAATGAGTCCAAATTGTCAACTGGGTTTACGATCCGATGGGACAGTGATACACGAAGGGGTACTATGATTTTATCATTGCGAAATGTAAGTAAGACAGATGTAGGAAACTACACCTGTATTGTTTGGATTAAAGAGAGTTTTGATTATGGAAAAAGGGCATTAGAGGTTACTGCAAAATCAGAACCTATGCAGAAAAGAAACAGAGCCAGGAGAGAGTTAAAAGATTTGGAAAAAGACGAAATGCAACCAATACAAATAATCCAGGCGCCACAACAGGAAACACAAGAAAATCTAATGCAAAAGAAAGTTAGCTGAAAAACACCCAGTCTAGAACTGTACAAAAGTATACACTTGTGACACCCCGAAAGTGAAGTTACCTTTCCACCTGTGGTCCTTGCATTAAGGACAGGTTGTGCCTGTAGAGGAATTAAATACTCCATGAGTGAACCTGTAATACAATTCGGAGTGGGAATAGATTGTAGAACTACGATCAGGAGCACAGGAAATTTAGTTTGGGTTACCAGTGATGGACAATGGACGACTCACCTCCCCTTGGATGGGTTGGTGACTGAAATAACTTTAGGGTTACCAACTCTCTGCCCAATTTGGAAGAAAGCGCCATTTAAGGGTAGATTAGAAAATTTATGGATAATGAAGAGAGAAATAAAGGATGATGATGATTGGCAAGAACCATCATCCGGTGTGAAGTTAGGTTGGGCTTTAGAATCATTGTTTGCTCCAATTAGTACTTATCGGAATAGAGAAATGTTGTACCGGTTGTTAGGACAAACGGAAAGGCTAGCAAGAGTGACTAAAGAAGGATTTAAGGAAATAAACTTACAATTACAGGCAACCACAAAAATGACCCTGCAAAATAGAATGGCATTAGATATGCTGTTGCTAAAAGAACATGGAGTATGTGGTTATTTACGAGATAAGAATGATCATTGTTGTGTACATATTCCGAATGTTACAGCCGCGGCAGAACGTGATTTGTCTCAGCTAACGCAAATTGAACGTGCAACTGACGAAGAAAGAGAAGAAAGTGCCCATAATTGGGTGGCTGCTTTAGCAAAGTCATTTGGATTGAACATCTCTGGTTGGGTAGCATCTTTAATTCAATGGTGTATAATAATTATAATTATTATGTTAGCTATTATGGGAGTGTTGCGTTTGATTCAAAATATTGTTAATAAGGAACGGCAACACTTGGGGAAAATTTTAAAAGCTGTTACCAGGAAGAATCATGAACTTCCCCCGAGATATGAAGACATTGGAAATAATTCATTGCAGCTACAATCACCAGTTTGAGACGGTCCAAAGAATATGGAAATCTGCGGAACTGATGATGAAAATCCTTGCAGTCTGGAAGACTTGAAGTATTTTCAAAGGGGGGAATTGTTACATTATATTGATTAGAATAGGTTATACTTGGTAGACAAGATGAAGGTATAATTGCAGGTGTTGGGTACAGTACAATCTGATGAACTAGGTACAGCACAATCTGATGAACTGGGTACAGCACAATCTGATGAACTAGGTAAATGATAAGCAAATCTTGGCAACAGTAACTGAAGAAACTATAAATGGGAAACAATCATGTAGCTTAGCAATTCTGTTGATTATGTTACGTAACCGAACACTATAAATATTAACCAAGGTAAACGGGGATTTGGGATTCTCAGCTTTGGACATGAGTCCCTGAGACCCCGGGCCCCGAATAAAGCACCGCATATAACTGCTTTCGTAGTTATGTGTTTCTTTACGGGCAACAGTTTTCTGGCGACCCAGATGGGACTTCGGGAGTAGTGTTGACGGTTCGCTTTCCGATTTTGCTCCGTGCCGGCACCGAGGAATTCTCGGGGAGCCATCGGCTGCGCCCGCTCTGCGCTGCTCCTGACGTCCCAAAGTGGTAAGCCCGAAGGTGCTTTATTGTAATATTTGGTCGGGTGCCTGCCTAATAAGACGCGACGGCGATTCACGCAAGGTTGGGCTAACGAGCTCGAGGTCTGGTCTGTGGAAGCCTAGGCGCTGGCCGTCAGACGGAGCGAAAGCCCCGCAGGTCCAGCACTCACGGACATACGTGGCTGTCTCGTGAGTTTGGTTTGGTCTTTTGTTTCCCATCAGAGGCTATCTTTCCATTTTCTACCCCGTAGATTTAGTGTGTGTGTGTGGAGTGAATGTGTAAGACCATGGTAATACCGGATAATTCTCCGTTAGGATGTTTATTAAAGCATTGGAAAAGTGCGGGATATTTTCAGAGTATGAGTAAAAGTCGATTTATAGATTATTGTACGAATTGGTGGCCACAATATGAGTATGATGGACCCCGGTGGCCTGAACACGGAAGTTTAGATCCGGGTGTTATAGGTCCATTAATGAGATATTGTTAAGAACTTGAAAAATGGGATGAAGTACCATATGTTGATCTATTTTATGATATACGTAATCATCCAGATATGCAGAGAGAATGTGGAATGTTGTTGGTACATCCCGAAAAAAAGATAAAACAAAATGTGAAGGATGTGTAGGTAATAAGAAGCGTATGACTTGTTTGGCAATACAAAATTCAATAAGAGAGCCAGAGGAGGTATCACTTTTAGCATCACCGACGGCCCCTGTGATGTCCGATATAGATGCAGGGGACGATAGTGATACTGATAGTATTAAGGCGGTAAAACCGTCAGAATCAATTAATACTGGAGCGATCCAGATTAAGTTAACACCGAAGGGTTCGCCAGGGCATTCATCATGCCCAAGACAAGCGCAACGAACCCCAATTGCACAGAGAACAAGACAAGGGAGGAAGGAACAAGAGCAAAACAGTAAAGTATTATTAGCCCCTTTACGAGAGGCAATTTCGGGGACTGATAAAGTATATGGGAAAGTTCCTTTTTCCCCAGGAGATTTAGTAATTTGGAAGCAATCAGCTGGAAAGTGTACAATAATAGGGAAAAAAAAAAAAAACAAACCACAAAGAGAAATCAGGCAGGATTATTAGCAATGTTACAACGAGTAAATCAAGGAATAAGAGGCAGAAGTAGAGGACGAGGTCGAGGAGGATACAGGGTAGGAGGCATGCGGGGAATACCTCAAAATCAGCTAGGGATAAATCAGTGTGCGTTTTGCAGACAACAGGGACATTGGAAAAATGAGTGCCCAGTGAAAATGAATTTGGCCCAGCAGACTTCAGTAGGAGGAACACCAATGGCAGAAACAATGATGTTAGGACATTTGGGGCAACATAGTAGCTAAGTGATGGATTAAAAGTGACAACAGAAATTGATGGGGAAGAGAAACAATTATTGGTAGATACTGGGGCAACTTATTCTGTTTTAAATACTTGTTTAGGAAAGATAGGAGATACGATGATAACTGTGGTAGGAGCTACAGGAAAAACAGAGCAACGGCCCTTTCTGCGGCCATTGCATCTAAATTTTAGGGGTAAAGAATTAGATCATGAATTTCTCTATGTACCGGATTGTCCTACATCTTTGTTAGGACGAGATTTATTGTCAAGATTTAATGCTAAAATAATATTTGAAAATGGAAAAGCTAAGTTGCAGATACCTGAGGAAGAAATAGCTAGAATATTTATAGTAAAAGAAATAGCTAATACAACAATACCAATAGAGGTAGAAAACGCTGTAGTACCATGGGTATGGGAGACACAAGTACCGGGATTAGCGAAAGCAGCAAAACCTGTCATAGTAGAATTGAAAGAAGGTGTCCAACCGGTAAGAGTTAGACAATATCCTATACAGTTAGAAGCTAGGAAAGGGGTAGCACCATTAATTGCAAAATTTTTGATGCACAATGTGTTAGAAGAATGTGAATCTGAATATAATACACCAATATTTCCTATAAGAAAACCTAACGGAGATTATAGGTTAGTTCAAGATTTAAGAGCTGTAAACGAAATAGTTAAAGATATACATCCAGTAGTAGCAAATCCTTATACATTGTTAACATCTGTGGCAGAACAATTTAGATACTTTTCTGTAATTGATTTAAAAGATGCTTTCTTCTGCATCCCATTGGCATTACAAAGTAGGAAATTATTTGCGTTTGAATGGGAAAATCCGGATACAGGACGAAAACGACAGCTGACCTGGACCAGGTTACCACAAGGCTTCAAAAACAGTCCTACAATATTTGGGAATCAGCTGGCACGAGAACTGGAGGATTGGAAGGAGCAAGGATATTTTCAATTACCATCAAAAGCATACTTATTGTTGCAATATGTGGATGACATTTTCGTGGCGACAGAAAGGTATGAAAACTGCATTACTGTTACAGTTGCGTGATTAAATTTACTGGGACAGAGCGGTTATCGAGTTTCTAAGGAAAAAGCCCAAATTGCCCGGGAAAAAGTGATATATCTGGGATGTGAAATTTCCCAAGGACAAAGACGGTTGGGGGTGAATAGAATACAAGCGATTTGTGCCATCCCTGAACCTAGAAATTTGCACGAGTTACGAACTTTTCTAGGAATGACAGGGTGGTGCAGACTCTGGATTTTGAATTATGGACTGTTAGCCAAACCACTGTATGCAGCTTTAAAAGAGCCACAATTAGTTTGGAGTTTAGAGTGTAAAAGGGCTTTTCAAGACTTAAAACAGGCTCTGCAAGAAGCCCCAGCATTAGGATTGCCTGATTTGACAAAAACATTTCAACTCTTTGTACATGAGCGGCAACGACTAGCGCTTGGAGTTTTAACTCAACGAATTGGATCATGGAAGAGACCGGTGGGCTATTTTTCCAAGCAGTTGGATATGGTAAGTGCCGGATGGCCTTCTTGCCTCCGAGCAGTGGCTGCTACTGTAATGTTAGTCCAAGAAGCTAGAAAATTGACATTGGGAACAAAAATGGAAGTATTTGTGCCCCACATGGTGATTGCAGTTTTGGAACAAAAGGGGGGTCATTGGTTGTCATCCAGTAGAATGTTGAAATATCAGGCAATATTGAGAGAACAGGATGATATATTTTTAAAGATAACAACATGTTTGAATCCCGCTGAATTTTTAGGTAGCAAAATAGAGGAAGGCGAGCTGGAACATGATTGTATTGAGGTGATCGAACAAACTTACGCCAGTAGGGTAGATCTGAAAGATATTCCCCTTGTAAATCCTGACTGGACATTATTTACAGACGGTAGCAGCTTTGTTGAGAATGGAACACGATATTCTGGATATGCTGTGGTTACTAAGCTTGAAGTAATTGAAGCAAAGGCATTAATGCCAGGAACGTCAGCGCAAAAGGCAGAACTGGTCGCTCTAATTCGGGCTTTAATACCGAGTACGGATAAGAGAGTGAATATTTGGACAGATTCTAAATACGCTTTTGGAATAATACATATACATGGAGCTTTATGGAAGGAAAGAGGATTGTTGACGGCTCAAGGTAGTATTATTAAATATCGAACCGAGATCTTACAGTTATTAGAGGCTGTGGTACTACCTCAGCAAGTGGCTGTAATGCATTGTCGAGGACATCAGAGGGATGACAGCGATGTGGCACAAGGAAACATGAAGGCAGACCAGGCAGCCAAAATTGCTGCACGGCAAGTATGGACTGAATTAGCTCTAATACCTACTAAGGTAAGCCCGATTACTGCTCATCTCTCTGTAAATCCCTTTTATACCCAAGAAGATGAAAAATTAGCCGACTTGGTAAAGGCACAGAAGAATTCACATGGATGGTATGTAACAGGTAATGGACAAGTAGTAGTGCCTGCTACAATTATGAAACGAATAATACAAACTGAACATAATAAATGCCATTGGGGAGCAGAAGCATTGGTGCAGTTTTTAAAGCGGAGCATTATATCTGCACAAATGTTAACAATAGCAAAAGGGGTGAATGCGAAGTGTCCAGTATGTTTAAAGAATAATCCGGTAATACGAAAACAAATTCAAATGGGAACTTTGAAAGTGGGAATAGAACCAGGTGACTATTGGCAAGTGGATTTTGCAGAATTACCTAAATCAAAAGGGTTTCAGTATTTATTGGTATACGTATGTACCTTTTCAGGGTGGCTAGAAGCATTTCCCTGTAGAACGAATCAAGCTAGAGAAGTAGTAAAAACTTTGTTAAAAGAGATCATACCTAGATTTGGGGTACCTTTAGGAATTTCTTCAGATCGAGGCCCACACTTTATAGCTAAAATAGTACAGGAAATTAGTGAAATGCTTGGAATTAGCTGGGATTTACATACACCATGGAGGCCACAATCTAGTGGAAAGGTAGAAAGGATGAATCAAACATTAAAAGGACAAATTAAAAAGATATGCCAGGAAGCTCAAATCCAATGGCCACAGGCATTGCCCCTTGCTTTATTGAGAATTCGTATAAAACCTAGAGAAGGGTTGTCTGTAAGTCCCTATGAAATTCTGTACGGTAAGCCATATACTGCACCAACGAAGGGAATGGGAAGTGCAGATTTACACCTCCAAGGAGATCAAGATGTTTATAGTTATATAATTTCTTTAAGCAGATTACTCACAGCCTTACGTGCCGCGATCATCTGGAATCGCCCTTTGCCGTTGGAGAATCAACCAGGAGACCAAGCGTATGTTCGAAATTGGCAAACGGAGCCTTTAAAGGAACAGTGGCATGGACTTTATTTGGTGCTATTGATAACATTTACCGCTGTGAAAGTAGCAGGAATTGATAATTGGATTCGTTATACCAGAGTGAAGAAGGTACCATCACAATGGGGGGTAAAAATGATCACTCCTACAAAACTGAGATTTACATCTTGGTAATACTATGCTGGGTAGGATTAAGTAATGGTTTCGCTCAAATAATACATACATATGCTACTGTACATATAGAAGAACGAATGGATGTAAATTTGACTTGTGATTTTGTTGGAGATATGAGAAGTTCAATCCAAGACATTAGTTGCTATTGGCAGAAGAATGAGTCCAAATTGTCAACTGGGTTCACAATCCGATGGGATAGTGATACACGAAGGGGTACTATGATTTTATCATTGCGAAATGTAAGTAAGACAGATGTAGGAAACTACACCTGTATTGTTTGGATTAAAGAGAGTTTTGATTATGGAAAAAGGGCATTAGAGGTTACTGCAAAATCAGAACCTATGCAGAAAAGAAACAGAGCCAGGAGAGAGTTAAAAGATTTGGAAAAAGACGAAATGCAACCAATACAAATAATCCAGGCGCCACAACAGGAAACACAAGAAAATCCAATGCAAAAGAAAGTTAGCTGAAAAACACCCAGTCTAGAACTGTACAAAAGTATACACTTGTGACACCCCGAAAGTGAAGTTACCTTTCCACCTGTGGTCCTTGCATTAAGGACAGGTTGTGCCTGTAGAGGAATTAAATACTCCATGAGTGAACCTGTAATACAATTCGGAGTGGGAATAGATTGTAGAACTACGATCAGGAGCACAGGAAATTTAGTTTGGGTTACAAGTGATGGACAATGGACGACTCACCTCCCCTTGGATGGGTTGGTGACTGAAATAACTTTAGGGTTACCAACTCTCTGCCCAATTTGGAAGAAAGCGCCATTTAAGGGTAGATTAGAAAATTTATGGATAATGAAGAGAGAAATAAAGGATGATGATGATTGGCAAGAACCATCATCCGGTGTGAAGTTAGGTTGGGCTTTAGAATCATTGTTTGCTCCAATTAGTACTTATCGGAATAGAGAAATGTTGTACCGGTTGTTAGGACAAACGGAAAGGCTAGCAAGAGTGACTAAAGAAGGATTTAAGGAAATAAACTTACAATTACAGGCAACCACAAAAATGACCCTGCAAAATAGAATGGCATTAGATATGCTGTTGCTAAAAGAACATGGAGTATGTGGTTATTTACGAGATAAGATTGATCATTGTTGTGTACATATTCCGAATGTTACAGCCGCGGTAGAACGTGATTTGTCTCAGCTAACGCAAATTGAACATGCAACTGAGGAAGAAAGAGAAGAAAGTACCCATAATTGGGTTGCTGCTTTAGCAAAGTCATTTGGATTGAACATCTCTGGTTGGGTAGCATCTTTAATTCAATGGTGTATAATAATTATAATTATTATGTTAGCTATTATGGGAGTGTTGCGTTTGATTCAAAATATTGTTAATAAGGAACGGCAACACTTGGGGAAAATTTTAAAAGCTGTTACCAGGAAGAATCATGAACTTCCCCCGAGATATGAAGACATTGGAAATAATTCATTGCAGCTACAATCACCAGTTTGAGACGGTCCAAAGAATATGGAAATCTGCGGAACTGATGATGAAAATCCTTGCAGTCTGGAAGACTTGAAGTATTTTCAAAGGGGGGAATGGTTACATTATATTGATTAGAATAGGTTATACTTGGTAGACAAGATGAAGGTATAATTGCAGGTGTTGGGTACAGTACAATCTGATGAACTAGGTACAGCACAATCTGATGAACTAGGTAAATGATAAGCAAATCTTGGCAACAGTAACTGAAGAAACTATAAATGGGAAACAATCATGTAGCTTAGCAATTCTGTTGATTATGTTACGTAACCGAACACTATAAATATTAACCAAGTTAAACGGGGATTTGGGATTCTCAGCTTTGGACATGAGTCCCTGAGACCCCGGGCCCCGAATAAAGCACCGCATATAACTGCTTTCGTAGTTATGTGTTTCTTTACGGGCAACAGTTTTCTGGCGACCCAGATGGGACTTCGGGAGTAGTGTTGACGGTTCGCTTTCCGATTTTGCTCCGTGCCGGCACCGAGGAATTCTCGGGGAGCCATCGGCTGCGCCCGCTCTGCGCTGCTCCTGACGTCCCAAAGTGGTAAGCCCGAAGGTGCTTTATTGTAATATTTGGTCGGGTGCCTGCCTAATAAGACGTGACGGCGATTCACGCAAGGTTGGGCTAACGAGCTCGAGGTCTGGTCTGTGGAAGCCTAGGCGCTGGCCGTCAGACGGAGCGAAAGCCCCGCAGGTCCAGCACTCACGGACATACGTGGCTGTCTCGTGAGTTTGGTTTGGTCTTTTGTTTCCCATCAGAGGCTATCTTTCCGTTTTCTACCCCGTAGATTTAGTGTGTGTGTGTGTGGAGTGAGTGTGTAAGACCATGGTAATACTGGATAATTCTCCGTTAGGATGTTTATTAAAGCATTGGAAAAGTGCGGGATATTTTCAGAGTATGAGTAAAAGTCGATTTATAGATTATTGTACGAATTGGTGGCCACAATATGAGTATGATGGACCCCGGTGGCCTGAACACGGAAGTTTAGATCCGGGTGTTATAGGTCCATTAATGAGATATTGTTAAGAACTTGAAAAATGGGATGAAGTACCATATGTTGATCTATTTTATGATATACGTAATCATCCAGATATGCAGAGAGAATGTGGAATGTTGTTGGTACATCCCGAAAAAAAGATAAAACAAAATGTGAAGGATGTGTAGGTAATAAGAAGTGTATGACTTGTTTGGCAATACAAAATTCAATAAGAGAGCCAGAGGAGGTATCACTTTTAGCATCACCGACGGCCCCTGTGATGTCCGATATAGATGCAGGGGACGATAGTGATACTGATAGTATTAAGGCGGTAAAACCGTCAGAATCAATTAATACTGGAGCGATCCAGATTAAGTTAACACCGAAGGGTTCGCCAGGGCATTCATCATGCCCAAGACAAGCGCAACGAACCCCAATTGCACAGAGAACAAGACAAGGGAGGAAGGAACAAGAGCAAAACAGTAAAGTATTATTAGCCCCTTTACGAGAGGCAATTTCGGGGACTGATAAAGTATATGGGAAAGTTCCTTTTTCCCCAGGAGATTTAGTAATTTGGAAGCAATCAGCTGGAAAGTGTACAATAATAGGGAAAAAAAAAAAAAAAAACAAACCACAAAGAGAAATCAGGCAGGATTATTAGCAATGTTACAACGAGTAAATCAAGGAATAAGAGGCAGAAGTAGAGGACGAGGTCGAGGAGGATACAGGGTAGGAGGCATGCGGGGAATACCTCAAAATCAGCTAGGGATAAATCAGTGTGCGTTTTGCAGACAACAGGGACATTGGAAAAATGAGTGCCCAGTGAAAATGAATTTGGCCCAGCAGACTTCAGTAGGAGGAACACCAATGGCAGAAACAATGATGTTAGGACATTTGGGGCAACATAGTAGCTGACTAAGTGATGGATTAAAAGTGACAACAGAAATTGATGGGGAAGAGAAACAATTATTGGTAGATACTGGGGCAACTTATTCTGTTTTAAATACTTGTTTAGGAAAGATAGGAGATACGATGATAACTGTGGTAGGAGCTACAGGAAAAACAGAGCAACGGCCCTTTCTGCGGCCATTGCATCTAAATTTTAGGGGTAAAGAATTAGATCATGAATTTCTCTATGTACCGGATTGTCCTACATCTTTGTTAGGACGAGATTTATTGTCAAGATTTAATGCTAAAATAATATTTGAAAATGGAAAAGCTAAGTTGCAGATACCTGAGGAAGAAATAGCTAGAATATTTATAGTAAAAGAAATAGCTAATACAACAATACCAATAGAGGTAGAAAACGCTGTAGTACCATGGGTATGGGAGACACAAGTACCGGGATTAGCGAAAGCAGCAAAACCTGTCATAGTAGAATTGAAAGAAGGTGTCCAACCGGTAAGAGTTAGACAATATCCTATACAGTTAGAAGCTAGGAAAGGGGTAGCACCATTAATTGCAAAATTTTTGATGCACAATGTGTTAGAAGAATGTGAATCTGAATATAATACACCGATATTTCCTATAAGAAAACCTAACGGAGATTATAGGTTAGTTCAAGATTTAAGAGCTGTAAACGAAATAGTTAAAGATATACATCCAGTAGTAGCAAATCCTTATACATTGTTAACATCTGTGGCAGAACAATTTAGATACTTTTCTGTAATTGATTTAAAAGATGCTTTCTTCTGCATCCCATTGGCATTACAAAGTAGGAAATTATTTGCGTTTGAATGGGAAAATCCGGATACAGGACGAAAACGACAGCTGACCTGGACCAGGTTACCACAAGGCTTCAAAAACAGTCCTACAATGTTTGGGAATCAGCTGGCACGAGAACTGGAGGATTGGAAGGAGCAAGGATATTTTCAATTACCATCAAAAGCATACTTATTGTTGCAATATGTGGATGACATTTTCGTGGCGACAGAAAGGTATGAAAACTGCATTACTGTTACAGTTGCGTGATTAAATTTACTGGGACAGAGCGGTTATCGAGTTTCTAAGGAAAAAGCCCAAATTGCCCGGGAAAAAGTGATATATCTGGGATGTGAAATTTCCCAAGGACAAAGACGGTTGGGGGTGAATAGAATACAAGCGATTTGTGCCATCCCTGAACCTAGAAATTTGCACGAGTTACGAACTTTTCTAGGAATGACAGGGTGGTGCAGACTCTGGATTTTGAATTATGGACTGTTAGCCAAACCACTGTATGCAGCTTTAAAAGAGCCACAATTAGTTTGGAGTTTAGAGTGTAAAAGGGCTTTTCAAGACTTAAAACAGGCTCTGCAAGAAGCCCCAGCATTAGGATTGCCTGATTTGACAAAAACATTTCAACTCTTTGTACATGAGCGGCAACGACTAGCGCTTGGAGTTTTAACTCAACGAATTGGATCATGGAAGAGACCGGTGGGCTATTTTTCCAAGCAGTTGGATATGGTAAGTGCCGGATGGCCTTCTTGCCTCCGAGCAGTGGCTGCTACTGTAATGTTAGTCCAAGAAGCTAGAAAATTGACATTGGGAACAAAAATGGAAGTATTTGTGCCCCACATGGTGATTGCAGTTTTGGAACAAAAGGGGGGTCATTGGTTGTCATCCGGTAGAATGTTGAAATATCAGGCAATATTGAGAGAACAGGATGATATATTTTTAAAGATAACAACATGTTTGAATCCCGCTGAATTTTTAGGTAGCAAAATAGAGGAAGGCGAGCTGGAACATGATTGTATTGAGGTGATCGAACAAACTTACGCCAGTAGGGTAGATCTGAAAGATATTCCCCTTGTAAATCCTAATTTTATAGCTAAAATAGTACAGGAAATTAGTGAAATGCTTGGAATTAGCTGGGATTTACATACACCATGGAGGCCACAATCTAGTGGAAAGGTAGAAAGGATGACTGGACATTATTTACAGACGGTAGCAGCTTTGTTGAGAATGGAACACGATATTCTGGATATGCTGTGGTTACTAAGCTTGAAGTAATTGAAGCAAAGGCATTAATGCCAGGAACGTCAGCGCAAAAGGCAGAACTGGTCGCTCTAATTCGGGCTTTAATACCGAGTACGGATAAGAGAGTGAATATTTGGACAGATTCTAAATACGCTTTTGGAATAATACATATACATGGAGCTTTATGGAAGGAAAGAGGATTGTTGACGGCTCAAGGTAGTATTATTAAATATCGAACCGAGATCTTACAGTTATTAGAGGCTGTGGTACTACCTCAGCAAGTGGCTGTAATGCATTGTCGAGGACATCAGAGGGATGACAGCGATGTGGCACAAGGAAACATGAAGGCAGACCAGGCAGCCAAAATTGCTGCACGGCAAGTATGGACTGAATTAGCTCTAATACCTACTAAGGTAAGCCCGATTACTGCTCATCTCTCTGTAAATCCCTTTTATACCCAAGAAGATGAAAAATTAGCCGATTTGGTAAAGGCACAGAAGAATTCACATGGATGGTATGTAACAGGTAATGGACAAGTAGTAGTGCCTGCTACAATTATGAAACGAATAATACAAACTGAACATAATAAATGCCATTGGGGAGCAGAAGCATTGGTGCAGTTTTTAAAGCGGAGCATTATATCTGCACAAATGTTAACAATAGCAAAAGGGGTGAATGCGAAGTGTCCAGTATGTTTAAAGAATAATCCGGTAATACGAAAACAAATTCAAATGGGAACTTTGAAAGTGGGAATAGAACCAGGTGACTATTGGCAAGTGGATTTTGCAGAATTACCTAAATCAAAAGGGTTTCAGTATTTATTGGTATACGTATGTACCTTTTCAGGGTGGCTAGAAGCATTTCCCTGTAGAACGAATCAAGCTAGAGAAGTAGTAAAAACTTTGTTAAAAGAGATCATACCTAGATTTGGGGTACCTTTAGGAATTTCTTCAGATCGAGGCCCACACTTTATAGCTAAAATAGTACAGGAAATTAGTGAAATGCTTGGAATTAGCTGGGATTTACATACACCATGGAGGCCACAATCTAGTGGAAAGGTAGAAAGGATGAATCAAACATTAAAAGGACAAATTAAAAAGATATGCCAGGAAGCTCAAATCCAATGGCCACAGGCATTGCCCCTTGCTTTATTGAGAATTCGTATAAAACCTAGAGAAGGGTTGTCTGTAAGTCCCTATGAAATTCTGTACGGTAAGCCATATACTGCACCAACGAAGGGAATGGGAAGTGCAGATTTACACCTCCAAGGAGATCAAGATGTTTATAGTTATATAATTTCTTTAAGCAGATTACTCACAGCCTTACGTGCCGCGATCATCTGGAATCGCCCTTTGCCGTTGGAGAATCAACCAGGAGACCAAGCGTATGTTCGAAATTGGCAAACGGAGCCTTTAAAGGAACAGTGGCATGGACTTTATTTGGTACTATTGATAACATTTACCGCTGTGAAAGTAGCAGGAATTGATAATTGGATTCATTATACCAGAGTGAAGAAGGTACCATCACAATGGGGGGTAAAAATGATCACTCCTACAAAACTGAGATTTACATCTTGGTAATACTATGCTGGGTAGGATTAAGTAATGGTTTCGCTCAAATAATACATACATATGCTACTGTACATATAGAAGAACGAATGGATGTAAATTTGACTTGTGATTTTGTTGGAGATATGAGAAGTTCAATCCAAGACATTAGTTGCTATTGGCAGAAGAATGAGTCCAAATTGTCAACTGGGTTTACAATCCGATGGGATAGTGATACACGAAGGGGTACTATGATTTTATCATTGCGAAATGTAAGTAAGACAGATGTAGGAAACTACACCTGTATTGTTTGGATTAAAGAGAGTTTTGATTATGGAAAAAGGGCATTAGAGGTTACTGCAAAATCAGAACCTATGCAGAAAAGAAACAGAGCCAGGAGAGAGTTAAAAGATTTGGAAAAAGACGAAATGCAACCAATACAAATAATCCAGGCGCCACAACAGGAAACACAAGAAAATCTAATGCAAAAGAAAGTTAGCTGAAAAACACCCAGTCTAGAACTGTACAAAAGTATACACTTGTGACACCCCGAAAGTGAAGTTACCTTTCCACCTGTGGTCCTTGCATTAAGGACAGGTTGTGCCTGTAGAGGAATTAAATACTCAATGAGTGAACCTGTAATACAATTCGGAGTGAGAACAGATTGTAGAACTACGATCAGGAGCACAGGAAATTTAGTTTGGGTTACAAGTGATGGACAATGGACGACTCACCTCCCCTTGGATGGGTTGGTGACTGAAATAACTTTAGGGTTACCAACTCTCTGCCCAATTTGGAAGAAAGCGCCATTTAAGGGTAGATTAGAAAATTTATGGATAATGAAGAGAGAAATAAAGGATGATGATGATTGGCAAGAACCATCATCCGGTGTGAAGTTAGGTTGGGCTTTAGAATCATTGTTTGCTCCAATTAGTACTTATCGGAATAGAGAAATGTTGTACCGGTTGTTAGGACAAACGGAAAGGCTAGCAAGAGTGACTAAAGAAGGATTTAAGGAAATAAACTTACAATTACAGGCAACCACAAAAATGACCCTGCAAAATAGAATGGCATTAGATATGCTGTTGCTAAAAGAACATGGAGTATGTGGTTATTTACGAGATAAGATTGATCATTGTTGTGTACATATTCCGAATGTTACAGCCGCGGTAGAACGTGATTTGTCTCAGCTAACGCAAATTGAACATGCAACTGAGGAAGAAAGAGAAGAAAGTACCCATAATTGGGTGGCTGCTTTAGCAAAGTCATTTGGATTGAACATCTCTGGTTGGGTAGCATCTTTAATTCAATGGTGTATAATAATTATAATTATTATGTTAGCTATTATGGGAGTGTTGCGTTTGATTCAAAATATTGTTAATAAGGAACGGCAACACTTGGGGAAAATTTTAAAAGCTGTTACCAGGAAGAATCATGAACTTCCCCCGAGATATGAAGACATTGGAAATAATTCATTGCAGCTACAATCACCAGTTTGAGACGGTCCAAAGAATATGGAAATCTGCGGAACTGATGATGAAAATCCTTGCAGTCTGGAAGACTTGAAGTATTTTCAAAGGGGGGAATTGTTACATTATATTGATTAGAATAGGTTATACTTGGTAGACAAGATGAAGGTATAATTGCAGGTGTTGGGTACAGTACAATCTGATGAACTGGGTACAGTACAATCTGATGAACTGGGTACAGTACAATCTGATGAAGTGGGTACAGTACAATCTGATGAAGTGGGTACAGCACAATCTGATGAACTAGGTAAATGATAAGCAAATCTTGGCAACAGTAACTGAAGAAACTATAAATGGGAAACAATCATGTAGCTTAGCAATTCTGTTGATTATGTTATGTAACCGAACACTATAAATATTAACCAAGTTAAACGGGGATTTGGGATTCTCAGCTTTGGACATGAGTCCCTGAGACCCCGGGCCCTGAATAAAGCACCGCATATAACTGCTTTCGTAGTTATGTGTTTCTTTACGGGCAACAGTTTTCTGGCGACCCAGATGGGACTTCGGGAGTAGTGTTGACGGTTCGCTTTCCGATTTTGTTCCGTGCCGGCACCGAGGAATTCTCGGGGAGCCATCGGCTGCGCCCGCTCTGCGCTGCTCCTGACGTCCCAAAGTGGTAAGCCCGAAGGTGCTTTATTGTAATATTTGGTCGGGTGCCTGCCTAATAAGACGTGACGGCGATTCACGCAAGGTTGGGCTAACGAGCTCGAGGTCTGGTCTGTGGAAGCCTAGGCGCTGGCCGTCAGACGGAGCGAAAGCCCCGCAGGTCCAGCACTCACGGACATACGTGGCTGTCTCGTGAGTTTGGTTTGGTCTTTTGTTTCCCATCAGAGGCTATCTTTCCGTTTTCTACCCCGTAGATTTAGTGTGTGTGTGTGTGTGGAGTGAATGTGTAAGACCATGGTAATACCGGATAATTCTCCGTTAGGATGTTTATTAAAGCATTGGAAAAGTGCGGGATATTTTCAGAGTATGAGTAAAAGTCGATTTATAGATTATTGTACGAATTGGTGGCCACAATATGAGTATGATGGACCCCGGTGGCCTGAACACGGAAGTTTAGATCCGGGTGTTATAGGTCCATTAATGAGATATTGTTAAGAACTTGAAAAATGGGATGAAGTACCATATGTTGATCTATTTTATGATATACGTAATCATCCAGATATGCAGAGAGAATGTGGAATGTTGTTGGTACATCCCGAAAAAAAGATAAAACAAAATGTGGAGGATGTGTAGGTAATAAGAAGTGTATGACTTGTTTGGCAATACAAAATTCAATAAGAGAGCCAGAGGATGTATCACTTTTAGCATCACCGACGGCCCCTGTGATGTCCGATATAGATGCAGGGGACGATAGTGATACTGATAGTATTAAGGCGGTAAAACCGTCAGAATCAATTAATACTGGAGCGATCCAGATTAAGTTAACACCGAAGGGTTCGCCAGGGCATTCATCATGCCCAAGACAAGCGCAACGAACCCCAATTGCACAGAGAACAAGACAAGGGAGGAAGGAACAAGAGCAAAACAGTAAAGTATTATTAGCCCCTTTACGAGAGGCAATTTCGGGGACTGATAAAGTATATGGGAAAGTTCCTTTTTCCCCAGGAGATTTAGTAATTTGGAAGCAATCAGCTGGAAAGTGTACAATAATAGGGAAAAAAAAACAAACCACAAAGAGAAATCAGGCAGGATTATTAGCAATGTTACAACGAGTAAATCAAGGAATAAGAGGCAGAAGTAGAGGACGAGGTCGAGGAGGATACAGGGTAGGAGGCATGCGGGGAATACCTCAAAATCAGCTAGGGATAAATCAGTGTGCGTTTTGCAGACAACAGGGACATTGGAAAAATGAGTGCCCAGTGAAAATGAATTTGGCCCAGCAGACTTCAGTAGGAGGAACACCAATGGCAGAAACAATGATGTTAGGACATTTGGGGCAACATAGTAGCTGACTAAGTGATGGATTAAAAGTGACAACAGAAATTGATGGGGAAGAGAAACAATTATTGGTAGATACTGGGGCAACTTATTCTGTTTTAAATACTTGTTTAGGAAAGATAGGAGATACGATGATAACTGTGGTAGGAGCTACAGGAAAAACAGAGCAACGGCCCTTTCTGCGGCCATTGCATCTAAATTTTAGGGGTAAAGAATTAGATCATGAATTTCTCTATGTACCGGATTGTCCTACATCTTTGTTAGGACGAGATTTATTGTCAAGATTTAATGCTAAAATAATATTTGAAAATGGAAAAGCTAAGTTGCAGATACCTGAGGAAGAAATAGCTAGAATATTTATAGTAAAAGAAATAGCTAATACAACAATACCAATAGAGGTAGAAAACGCTGTAGTACCATGGGTATGGGAGACACAAGTACCGGGATTAGCGAAAGCAGCAAAACCTGTCATAGTAGAATTGAAAGAAGGTGTCCAACCGGTAAGAGTTAGACAATATCCTATACAGTTAGAAGCTAGGAAAGGGGTAGCACCATTAATTGCAAAATTTTTGATGCACAATGTGTTAGAAGAATGTGAATCTGAATATAATACACCAATATTTCCTATAAGAAAACCTAACGGAGATTATAGGTTAGTTCAAGATTTAAGAGCTGTAAACGAAATAGTTAAAGATATACATCCAGTAGTAGCAAATCCTTATACATTGTTAACATCTGTGGCAGAACAATTTAGATACTTTTCTGTAATTGATTTAAAAGATGCTTTCTTCTGCATCCCATTGGCATTACAAAGTAGGAAATTATTTGCGTTTGAATGGGAAAATCCGGATACAGGACGAAAACGACAGCTGACCTGGACCAGGTTACCACAAGGCTTCAAAAACAGTCCTACAATGTTTGGGAATCAGCTGGCACGAGAACTGGAGGATTGGAAGGAGCAAGGATATTTTCAATTACCATCAAAAGCATACTTATTGTTGCAATATGTGGATGACATTTTCGTGGCGACAGAAAGGTATGAAAACTGCATTACTGTTACAGTTGCGTTATTAAATTTACTGGGACAGAGCGGTTATCGAGTTTCTAAGGAAAAAGCCCAAATTGCCCGGGAAAAAGTGATATATCTGGGATGTGAAATTTCCCAAGGACAAAGACGGTTGGGGGTGAATAGAATACAAGCGATTTGTGCCATCCCTGAACCTAGAAATTTGCACGAGTTACGAACTTTTCTAGGAATGACAGGGTGGTGCAGACTCTGGATTTTGAATTATGGACTGTTAGCCAAACCACTGTATGCAGCTTTAAAAGAGCCACAATTAGTTTGGAGTTTAGAGTGTAAAAGGGCTTTTCAAGACTTAAAACAGGCTCTGCAAGAAGCCCCAGCATTAGGATTGCCTGATTTGACAAAAACATTTCAACTCTTTGTACATGAGCGGCAACGACTAGCGCTTGGAGTTTTAACTCAACGAATTGGATCATGGAAGAGACCGGTGGGCTATTTTTCCAAGCAGTTGGATATGGTAAGTGCCGGATGGCCTTCTTGCCTCCGAGCAGTGGCTGCTACTGTAATGTTAGTCCAAGAAGCTAGAAAATTGACATTGGGAACAAAAATGGAAGTATTTGTGCCCCACATGGTGATTGCAGTTTTGGAACAAAAGGGGGGTCATTGGTTGTCATCCGGTAGAATGTTGAAATATCAAGCAATATTGAGAGAACAGGATGATATATTTTTAAAGATAACAACATGTTTGAATCCCGCTGAATTTTTAGGTAGCAAAATAGAGGAAGGCGAGCTGGAACATGATTGTATTGAGGTGATCGAACAAACTTACGCCAGTAGGGTAGATCTGAAAGATATTCCCCTTGTAAATCCTGACTGGACATTATTTACAGACGGTAGCAGCTTTGTTGAGAATGGAACACGATATTCTGGATATGCTGTGGTTACTAAGCTTGAAGTAATTGAAGCAAAGGCATTAATGCCAGGAACGTCAGCGCAAAAGGCAGAACTGGTCGCTCTAATTCGGGCTTTAATACCGAGTACGGATAAGAGAGTGAATATTTGGACAGATTCTAAATACGCTTTTGGAATAATACATATACATGGAGCTTTATGGAAGGAAAGAGGATTGTTGACGGCTCAAGGTAGTATTATTAAATATCGAACCGAGATCTTACAGTTATTAGAGGCTGTGGTACTACCTCAGCAAGTGGCTGTAATGCATTGTCGAGGACATCAGAGGGATGGCAGCGATGTGGCACAAGGAAACATGAAGGCAGACCAGGCAGCCAAAATTGCTGCACGGCAAGTATGGACTGAATTAGCTCTAATACCTACTAAGGTAAGCCCGATTACTGCTCATCTCTCTGTAAATCCCTTTTATACCCAAGAAGATGAAAAATTAGCCGATTTGGTAAAGGCACAGAAGAATTCACATGGATGGTATGTAACAGGTAATGGACAAGTAGTAGTGCCTGCTACAATTATGAAACGAATAATACAAACTGAACATAATAAATGCCATTGGGGAGCAGAAGCATTGGTGCAGTTTTTAAAGCGGAGCATTATATCTGCACAAATGTTAACAATAGCAAAAGGGGTGAATGCGAAGTGTCCAGTATGTTTAAAGAATAATCCGGTAATACGAAAACAAATTCCAATGGGAACTTTGAAAGTGGGAATAGAACCAGGTGACTATTGGCAAGTGGATTTTGCAGAATTACCTAAATCAAAAGGGTTTAAGTATTTATTGGTATACGTATGTACCTTTTCAGGGTGGCTAGAAGCATTTCCCTGTAGAACGAATCAAGCTAGAGAAGTAGTAAAAACTTTGTTAAAAGAGATCATACCTAGATTTGGGGTACCTTTAGGAATTTCTTCAGATCGAGGCCCACACTTTATAGCTAAAATAGTACAGGAAATTAGTGAAATGCTTGGAATTAGCTGGGATTTACATACACCATGGAGGCCACAATCTAGTGGAAAGGTAGAAAGGATGAATCAAACATTAAAAGGACAAATTAAAAAGATATGCCAGGAAGCTCAAATCCAATGGCCACAGGCATTGCCCCTTGCTTTATTGAGAATTCGTATAAAACCTAGAGAAGGGTTGTCTGTAAGTCCCTATGAAATTCTGTACGGTAAGCCATATACTGCACCAACGAAGGGAATGGGAAGTGCAGATTTACACCTCCAAGGAGATCAAGATGTTTATAGTTATATAATTTCTTTAAGCAGATTACTCACAGCCTTACGTGCCGCGATCATCTGGAATCGCCCTTTGCCGTTGGAGAATCAACCAGGAGACCAAGCGTATGTTCGAAATTGGCAAACGGAGCCTTTAAAGGAACAGTGGCATGGACTTTATTTGGTACTATTGATAACATTTACCGCTGTGAAAGTAGCAGGAATTGATAATTGGATTCGTTATACCAGAGTGAAGAAGGTACCATCACAATGGGGGGTAAAAATGATCACTCCTACAAAACTGAGATTTACATCTTGGTAATACTATGCTGGGTAGGATTAAGTAATGGTTTCGCTCAAATAATACATACATATGCTACTGTACATATAGAAGAACGAATGGATGTAAATTTGACTTGTGATTTTGTTGGAGATATGAGAAGTTCAATCCAAGACATTAGTTGCTATTGGCAGAAGAATGAGTCCAAATTGTCAGCTGGGTTTACAATCCGATGGGATAGTGATACACGAAGGGGTACTATGATTTTATCATTGCGAAATGTAAGTAAGACAGATGTAGGAAACTACACCTGTATTGTTTGGATTAAAGAGAGTTTTGATTATGGAAAAAGGGCATTAGAGGTTACTGCAAAATCAGAACCTATGCAGAAAAGAAACAGAGCCAGGAGAGAGTTAAAAGATTTGGAAAAAGACGAAATGCAACCAATACAAATAATCCAGGCGCCACAACAGGAAACACAAGAAAATCTAATGCAAAAGAAAGTTAGCTGAAAAACACCCAGTCTAGAACTGTACAAAAGTATACACTTGTGACACCCCGAAAGTGAAGTTACCTTTCCACCTGTGGTCCTTGCATTAAGGACAGGTTGTGCCTGTAGAGGAATTAAATACTCAATGAGTGAACCTGTAATACAATTCGGAGTGAGAACAGATTGTAGAACTACGATCAGGAGCACAGGAAATTTAGTTTGGGTTACAAGTGATGGACAATGGACGACTCACCTCCCCTTGGATGGGTTGGTGACTGAAATAACTTTAGGGTTACCAACTCTCTGCCCAATTTGGAAGAAAGCGCCATTTAAGGGTAGATTAGAAAATTTATGGATAATGAAGAGAGAAATAAAGGATGATGATGATTGGCAAGAACCATCATCCGGTGTGAAGTTAGGTTGGGCTTTAGAATCATTGTTTGCTCCAATTAGTGCTTATCGGAATAGAGAAATGTTGTACCGGTTGTTAGGACAAACGGAAAGGCTAGCAAGAGTGACTAAAGAAGGATTTAAGGAAATAAACTTACAATTACAGGCAACCACAAAAATGACCCTGCAAAATAGAATGGCATTAGATATGCTGTTGCTAAAAGAACATGGAGTATGTGGTTATTTACGAGATAAGATTGATCATTGTTGTGTACATATTCCGAATGTTACAGCCGCGGTAGAACGTGATTTGTCTCAGCTAACGCAAATTGAACATGCAACTGAGGAAGAAAGAGAAGAAAGTACCCATAATTGGGTTGCTGCTTTAGCAAAGTCATTTGGATTGAACATCTCTGGTTGGGTAGCATCTTTAATTCAATGGTGTATAATAATTATAATTATTATGTTAGCTATTATGGGAGTGTTGCGTTTGATTCAAAATATTGTTAATAAGGAACGGCAACACTTGGGGAAAATTTTAAAAGCTGTTACCAGGAAGAATCATGAACTTCCCCCGAGATATGAAGACATTGGAAATAATTCATTGCAGCTACAATCACCAGTTTGAGACGGTCCAAAGAATATGGAAATCTGCGGAACTGATGATGAAAATCCTTGCAGTCTGGAAGACTTGAAGTATTTTCAAAGGGGGGAATTGTTACATTATATTGATTAGAATAGGTTATACTTGGTAGACAAGATGAAGGTATAATTGCAGGTGTTGGGTACAGTACAATCTGATGAAGTGGGTACAGTACAATCTGATGAACTAGGTACAGCACAATCTGATGAACTAGGTAAATGATAAGCAAATCTTGGCAACAGTAACTGAAGAAACTATAAATGGGAAACAATCATGTAGCTTAGCAATTCTGTTGATTATGTTACGTAACCGAACACTATAAATATTAACCAAGTTAAACGGGGATTTGGGATTCTCAGCTTTGGACATGAGTCCCTGAGACCCCGGGCCCCGAATAAAGCACCGCATATAACTGCTTTCGTAGTTATGTGTTTCTTTACGGGCAACAGTTTTCTGGCGACCCAGATGGGACTTCGGGAGTAGTGTTGACGGTTCGCTTTCCGATTTTGCTCCGTGCCGGCACCGAGGAATTCTCGGGGAGCCATCGGCTGCGCCCGCTCTGCGCTGCTGCTGACGTCCCAAAGTGGTAAGCCCGAAGGTGCTTTATTGTAATATTTGGTCGGGTGCCTGCCTAATAAGACGTGACGGCGATTCACGCAAGGTTGGGCTAACGAGCTCGAGGTCTGGTCTGTGGAAGCCTAGGCGCTGGCCGTCAGACGGAGCGAAAGCCCCGCAGGTCCAGCACTCACGGACATACGTGGCTGTCTCGTGAGTTTGGTTTGGTCTTTTGTTTCCCATCAGAGGCTATCTTTCCGTTTTCTACTCCGTAGATTTAGTGTGTGTGTGTGTGGAGTGAGTGTGTAAGACCATGGTAATACCGGATAATTCTCCGTTAGGATGTTTATTAAAGCATTGGAAAAGTGCGGGATATTTTCAGAGTATGAGTAAAAGTCGATTTATAGATTATTGTACGAATTGGTGGCCACAATATGAGTATGATGGACCCCGGTGGCCTGAACACGGAAGTTTAGATCCGGGTGTTATAGGTCCATTAATGAGATATTGTTAAGAACTTGAAAAATGGGATGAAGTACCATATGTTGATCTATTTTATGATATATGTAATCATCCAGATATGCAGAGAGAATGTGGAATGTTGTTGGTACATCCCGAAAAAAAGATAAAACAAAATGTGAAGGATGTGTAGGTAATAAGAAGTGTATGACTTGTTTGGCAATACAAAATTCAATAAGAGAGCCAGAGGAGGTATCACTTTTAGCATCACCGACGGCCCCTGTGATGTCCGATATAGATGCAGGGGACGATAGTGATACTGATAGTATTAAGGCGGTAAAACCGTCAGAATCAATTAATACTGGAGCGATCCAGATTAAGTTAACACCGAAGGGTTCGCCAGGGCATTCATCATGCCCAAGACAAGCGCAACGAACCCCAATTGCACAGAGAACAAGACAAGGGAGGAAGGAACAAGAGCAAAACAGTAAAGTATTATTAGCCCCTTTACGAGAGGCAATTTCGGGGACTGATAAAGTATATGGGAAAGTTCCTTTTTCCCCAGGAGATTTAGTAATTTGGAAGCAATCAGCTGGAAAGTGTACAATAATAGGAAAAAAAAACAAACCACAAAGAGAAATCAGGCAGGATTATTAGCAATGTTACAACGAGTAAATCAAGGGATAAGAGGCAGAAGTAGAGGACGAGGTCGAGGAGGATACAGGGTAGGAGGCATGCGGGGAATACCTCAAAATCAGCTAGGGATAAATCAGTGTGCGTTTTGCAGACAACAGGGACATTGGAAAAATGAGTGCCCAGTGAAAATGAATTTGGCCCAGCAGACTTCAGTAGGAGGAACACCAATGGCAGAAACAATGATGTTAGGACATTTGGGGCAACATAGTAGCTGACTAAGTGATGGATTAAAAGTGACAACAGAAATTGATGGGGAAGAGAAACAATTATTGGTAGATACTGGGGCAACTTATTCTGTTTTAAATACTTGTTTAGGAAAGATAGGAGATACGATGATAACTGTGGTAGGAGCTACAGGAAAAACAGAGCAACGGCCCTTTCTGCGGCCATTGCATCTAAATTTTAGGGGTAAAGAATTAGATCATGAATTTCTCTATGTACCGGATTGTCCTACATCTTTGTTAGGACGAGATTTATTGTCAAGATTTAATGCTAAAATAATATTTGAAAATGGAAAAGCTAAGTTGCAGATACCTGAGGAAGAAATAGCTAGAATATTTATAGTAAAAGAAATAGCTAATACAACAATACCAATAGAGGTAGAAAACGCTGTAGTACCATGGGTATGGGAGACACAAGTACCGGGATTAGCGAAAGCAGCAAAACCTGTCATAGTAGAATTGAAAGAAGGTGTCCAACCGGTAAGAGTTAGACAATATCCTATACAGTTAGAAGCTAGGAAAGGGGTAGCACCATTAATTGCAAAATTTTTGATGCACAATGTGTTAGAAGAATGTGAATCTGAATATAATACACCGATATTTCCTATAAGAAAACCTAACGGAGATTATAGGTTAGTTCAAGATTTAAGAGCTGTAAACGAAATAGTTAAAGATATACATCCAGTAGTAGCAAATCCTTATACATTGTTAACATCTGTGGCAGAACAATTTAGATACTTTTCTGTAATTGATTTAAAAGATGCTTTCTTCTGCATCCCATTGGCATTACAAAGTAGGAAATTATTTGCGTTTGAATGGGAAAATCCGGATACAGGACGAAAACGACAGCTGACCTGGACCAGGTTACCACAAGGCTTCAAAAACAGTCCTACAATATTTGGGAATCAGCTGGCACGAGAACTGGAGGATTGGAAGGAGCAAGGATATTTTCAATTACCATCAAAAGCATACTTATTGTTGCAATATGTGGATGACATTTTCGTGGCGACAGAAAGGTATGAAAACTGCATTACTGTTACAGTTGCGTGATTAAATTTACTGGGACAGAGCGGTTATCGAGTTTCTAAGGAAAAAGCCCAAATTGCCCGGGAAAAAGTGATATATCTGGGATGTGAAATTTCCCAAGGACAAAGACGGTTGGGGGTGAATAGAATACAAGCGATTTGTGCCATCCCTGAACCTAGAAATTTGCACGAGTTACGAACTTTTCTAGGAATGACAGGGTGGTGCAGACTCTGGATTTTGAATTATGGACTGTTAGCCAAACCACTGTATGCAGCTTTAAAAGAGCCACAATTAGTTTGGAGTTTAGAGTGTAAAAGGGCTTTTCAAGACTTAAAACAGGCTCTGCAAGAAGCCCCAGCATTAGGATTGCCTGATTTGACAAAAACATTTCAACTCTTTGTACATGAGCGGCAACGACTAGCGCTTGGAGTTTTAACTCAACGAATTGGATCATGGAAGAGACCGGTGGGCTATTTTTCCAAGCAGTTGGATATGGTAAGTGCCGGATGGCCTTCTTGCCTCCGAGCAGTGGCTGCTACTGTAATGTTAGTCCAAGAAGCTAGAAAATTGACATTGGGAACAAAAATGGAAGTATTTGTGCCCCACATGGTGATTGCAGTTTTGGAACAAAAGGGGGGTCATTGGTTGTCATCCAGTAGAATGTTGAAATATCAGGCAATATTGAGAGAACAGGATGATATATTTTTAAAGATAACAACATGTTTGAATCCCGCTGAATTTTTAGGTAGCAAAATAGAGGAAGGCGAGCTGGAACATGATTGTATTGAGGTGATCGAACAAACTTACGCCAGTAGGGTAGATCTGAAAGATATTCCCCTTGTAAATCCTGACTGGACATTATTTACAGACGGTAGCAGCTTTGTTGAGAATGGAACACGATATTCTGGATATGCTGTGGTTACTAAGCTTGAAGTAATTGAAGCAAAGGCATTAATGCCAGGAACGTCAGCGCAAAAGGCAGAACTGGTCGCTCTAATTCGGGCTTTAATACCGAGTACGGATAAGAGAGTGAATATTTGGACAGATTCTAAATACGCTTTTGGAATAATACATATACATGGAGCTTTATGGAAGGAAAGAGGATTGTTGACGGCTCAAGGTAGTATTATTAAATATCGAACCGAGATCTTACAGTTATTAGAGGCTGTGGTACTACCTCAGCAAGTGGCTGTAATGCATTGTCGAGGACATCAGAGGGATGACAGCGATGTGGCACAAGGAAACATGAAGGCAGACCAGGCAGCCAAAATTGCTGCACGGCAAGTATGGACTGAATTAGCTCTAATACCTACTAAGGTAAGCCCGATTACTGCTCATCTCTCTGTAAATCCCTTTTATACCCAAGAAGATGAAAAATTAGCCGATTTGGTAAAGGCACAGAAGAATTCACATGGATGGTATGTAACAGGTAATGGACAAGTAGTAGTGCCTGCTACAATTATGAAACGAATAATACAAACTGAACATAATAAATGCCATTGGGGAGCAGAAGCATTGGTGCAGTTTTTAAAGCGGAGCATTATATCTGCACAAATGTTAACAATAGCAAAAGGGGTGAATGCGAAGTGTCCAGTATGTTTAAAGAATAATCCGGTAATACGAAAACAAATTCAAATGGGAACTTTGAAAGTGGGAATAGAACCAGGTGACTATTGGCAAGTGGATTTTGCAGAATTACCTAAATCAAAAGGGTTTAAGTATTTATTGGTATACGTATGTACCTTTTCAGGGTGGCTAGAAGCATTTCCCTGTAGAACGAATCAAGCTAGAGAAGTAGTAAAAACTTTGTTAAAAGAGATCATACCTAGATTTGGGGTACCTTTAGGAATTTCTTCAGATCGAGGCCCACACTTTATAGCTAAAATAGTACAGGAAATTAGTGAAATGCTTGGAATTAGCTGGGATTTACATACACCGTGGAGGCCACAATCTAGTGGAAAGGTAGAAAGGATGAATCAAACATTAAAAGGACAAATTAAAAAGATATGCCAGGAAGCTCAAATCCAATGGCCACAGGCATTGCCCCTTGCTTTATTGAGAATTCGTATAAAACCTAGAGAAGGGTTGTCTGTAAGTCCCTATGAAATTCTGTACGGTAAGCCATATACTGCACCAACGAAGGGAATGGGAAGTGCAGATTTACACCTCCAAGGAGATCAAGATGTTTATAGTTATATAATTTCTTTAAGCAGATTACTCACAGCCTTACGTGCCGCGATCATCTGGAATCGCCCTTTGCCGTTGGAGAATCAACCAGGAGACCAAGCGTATGTTCGAAATTGGCAAACGGAGCCTTTAAAGGAACAGTGGCATGGACTTTATTTGGTACTATTGATAACATTTACCGCTGTGAAAGTAGCAGGAATTGATAATTGGATTCATTATACCAGAGTGAAGAAGGTACCATCACAATGGGGGGTAAAAATGATCACTCCTACAAAACTGAGATTTACATCTTGGTAATACTATGCTGGGTAGGATTAAGTAATGGTTTCGCTCAAATAATACATACATATGCTACTGTACATATAGAAGAACGAATGGATGTAAATTTGACTTGTGATTTTGTTGGAGATATGAGAAGTTCAATCCAAGACATTAGTTGCTATTGGCAGAAGAATGAGTCCAAATTGTCAACTGGGTTTACAATCCGATGGGATAGTGATACACGAAGGGGTACTATGATTTTATCATTGCGAAATGTAAGTAAGACAGATGTAGGAAACCACACCTGTATTGTTTGGATTAAAGAGAGTTTTGATTATGGAAAAAGGGCATTAGAGGTTACTGCAAAATCAGAACCTATGCAGAAAAGAAACAGAGCCAGGAGAGAGTTAAAAGATTTGGAAAAAGACGAAATGCAACCAATACAAATAATCCAGGCGCCACAACAGGAAACACAAGAAAATCTAATGCAAAAGAAAGTTAGCTGAAAAACACCCAGTCTAGAACTGTACAAAAGTATACACTTGTGACACCCCGAAAGTGAAGTTACCTTTCCACCTGTGGTCCTTGCATTAAGGACAGGTTGTGCCTGTAGAGGAATTAAATACTCAATGAGTGAACCTGTAATACAATTCGGAGTGAGAACAGATTGTAGAACTACGATCAGGAGCACAGGAAATTTAGTTTGGGTTACAAGTGATGGACAATGGACGACTCACCTCCCCTTGGATGGGTTGGTGACTGAAATAACTTTAGGGTTACCAACTCTCTGCCCAATTTGGAAGAAAGCGCCATTTAAGGGTAGATTAGAAAATTTATGGATAATGAAGAGAGAAATAAAGGATGATGATGATTGGCAAGAACCATCATCCGGTGTGAAGTTAGGTTGGGCTTTAGAATCATTGTTTGCTCCAATTAGTACTTATCGGAATAGAGAAATGTTGTACCGGTTGTTAGGACAAACGGAAAGGCTAGCAAGAGTGACTAAAGAAGGATTTAAGGAAATAAACTTACAATTACAGGCAACCACAAAAATGACCCTGCAAAATAGAATGGCATTAGATATGCTGTTGCTAAAAGAACATGGAGTATGTGGTTATTTACGAGATAAGATTGATCATTGTTGTGTACATATTCCGAATGTTACAGCCGCGGTAGAACGTGATTTGTCTCAGCTAACGCAAATTGAACATGCAACTGAGGAAGAAAGAGAAGAAAGTACCCATAATTGGGTGGCTGCTTTAGCAAAGTCATTTGGATTGAACATCTCTGGTTGGGTAGCATCTTTAATTCAATGGTGTATAATAATTATAATTATTATGTTAGCTATTATGGGAGTGTTGCGTTTGATTCAAAATATTGTTAATAAGGAACGGCAACACTTGGGGAAAATTTTAAAAGCTGTTACCAGGAAGAATCATGAACTTCCCCCGAGATATGAAGACATTGGAAATAATTCATTGCAGCTACAATCACCAGTTTGAGACGGTCCAAAGAATATGGAAATCTGCGGAACTGATGATGAAAATCCTTGCAGTCTGGAAGACTTGAAGTATTTTCAAAGGGGGGAATTGTTACATTATATTGATTAGAATAGGTTATACTTGGTAGACAAGATGAAGGTATAATTGCAGGTGTTGGGTACAGTACAATCTGATGAACTGGGTACAGTACAATCTGATGAACTGGGTACAGTACAATCTGATGAAGTGGGTACAGTACAATCTGATGAAGTGGGTACAGCACAATCTGATGAACTAGGTAAATGATAAGCAAATCTTGGCAACAGTAACTGAAGAAACTATAAATGGGAAACAATCATGTAGCTTAGCAATTCTGTTGATTATGTTATGTAACCGAACACTATAAATATTAACCAAGTTAAACGGGGATTTGGGATTCTCAGCTTTGGACATGAGTCCCTGAGACCCCGGGCCCTGAATAAAGCACCGCATATAACTGCTTTCGTAGTTATGTGTTTCTTTACGGGCAACAGTTTTCTGGCGACCCAGATGGGACTTCGGGAGTAGTGTTGACGGTTCGCTTTCCGATTTTGTTCCGTGCCGGCACCGAGGAATTCTCGGGGAGCCATCGGCTGCGCCCGCTCTGCGCTGCTCCTGACGTCCCAAAGTGGTAAGCCCGAAGGTGCTTTATTGTAATATTTGGTCGGGTGCCTGCCTAATAAGACGTGACGGCGATTCACGCAAGGTTGGGCTAACGAGCTCGAGGTCTGGTCTGTGGAAGCCTAGGCGCTGGCCGTCAGACGGAGCGAAAGCCCCGCAGGTCCAGCACTCACGGACATACGTGGCTGTCTCGTGAGTTTGGTTTGGTCTTTTGTTTCCCATCAGAGGCTATCTTTCCGTTTTCTACCCCGTAGATTTAGTGTGTGTGTGTGTGTGGAGTGAATGTGTAAGACCATGGTAATACCGGATAATTCTCCGTTAGGATGTTTATTAAAGCATTGGAAAAGTGCGGGATATTTTCAGAGTATGAGTAAAAGTCGATTTATAGATTATTGTACGAATTGGTGGCCACAATATGAGTATGATGGACCCCGGTGGCCTGAACACGGAAGTTTAGATCCGGGTGTTATAGGTCCATTAATGAGATATTGTTAAGAACTTGAAAAATGGGATGAAGTACCATATGTTGATCTATTTTATGATATACGTAATCATCCAGATATGCAGAGAGAATGTGGAATGTTGTTGGTACATCCCGAAAAAAAGATAAAACAAAATGTGGAGGATGTGTAGGTAATAAGAAGTGTATGACTTGTTTGGCAATACAAAATTCAATAAGAGAGCCAGAGGATGTATCACTTTTAGCATCACCGACGGCCCCTGTGATGTCCGATATAGATGCAGGGGACGATAGTGATACTGATAGTATTAAGGCGGTAAAACCGTCAGAATCAATTAATACTGGAGCGATCCAGATTAAGTTAACACCGAAGGGTTCGCCAGGGCATTCATCATGCCCAAGACAAGCGCAACGAACCCCAATTGCACAGAGAACAAGACAAGGGAGGAAGGAACAAGAGCAAAACAGTAAAGTATTATTAGCCCCTTTACGAGAGGCAATTTCGGGGACTGATAAAGTATATGGGAAAGTTCCTTTTTCCCCAGGAGATTTAGTAATTTGGAAGCAATCAGCTGGAAAGTGTACAATAATAGGGAAAAAAAAACAAACCACAAAGAGAAATCAGGCAGGATTATTAGCAATGTTACAACGAGTAAATCAAGGAATAAGAGGCAGAAGTAGAGGACGAGGTCGAGGAGGATACAGGGTAGGAGGCATGCGGGGAATACCTCAAAATCAGCTAGGGATAAATCAGTGTGCGTTTTGCAGACAACAGGGACATTGGAAAAATGAGTGCCCAGTGAAAATGAATTTGGCCCAGCAGACTTCAGTAGGAGGAACACCAATGGCAGAAACAATGATGTTAGGACATTTGGGGCAACATAGTAGCTGACTAAGTGATGGATTAAAAGTGACAACAGAAATTGATGGGGAAGAGAAACAATTATTGGTAGATACTGGGGCAACTTATTCTGTTTTAAATACTTGTTTAGGAAAGATAGGAGATACGATGATAACTGTGGTAGGAGCTACAGGAAAAACAGAGCAACGGCCCTTTCTGCGGCCATTGCATCTAAATTTTAGGGGTAAAGAATTAGATCATGAATTTCTCTATGTACCGGATTGTCCTACATCTTTGTTAGGACGAGATTTATTGTCAAGATTTAATGCTAAAATAATATTTGAAAATGGAAAAGCTAAGTTGCAGATACCTGAGGAAGAAATAGCTAGAATATTTATAGTAAAAGAAATAGCTAATACAACAATACCAATAGAGGTAGAAAACGCTGTAGTACCATGGGTATGGGAGACACAAGTACCGGGATTAGCGAAAGCAGCAAAACCTGTCATAGTAGAATTGAAAGAAGGTGTCCAACCGGTAAGAGTTAGACAATATCCTATACAGTTAGAAGCTAGGAAAGGGGTAGCACCATTAATTGCAAAATTTTTGATGCACAATGTGTTAGAAGAATGTGAATCTGAATATAATACACCAATATTTCCTATAAGAAAACCTAACGGAGATTATAGGTTAGTTCAAGATTTAAGAGCTGTAAACGAAATAGTTAAAGATATACATCCAGTAGTAGCAAATCCTTATACATTGTTAACATCTGTGGCAGAACAATTTAGATACTTTTCTGTAATTGATTTAAAAGATGCTTTCTTCTGCATCCCATTGGCATTACAAAGTAGGAAATTATTTGCGTTTGAATGGGAAAATCCGGATACAGGACGAAAACGACAGCTGACCTGGACCAGGTTACCACAAGGCTTCAAAAACAGTCCTACAATGTTTGGGAATCAGCTGGCACGAGAACTGGAGGATTGGAAGGAGCAAGGATATTTTCAATTACCATCAAAAGCATACTTATTGTTGCAATATGTGGATGACATTTTCGTGGCGACAGAAAGGTATGAAAACTGCATTACTGTTACAGTTGCGTTATTAAATTTACTGGGACAGAGCGGTTATCGAGTTTCTAAGGAAAAAGCCCAAATTGCCCGGGAAAAAGTGATATATCTGGGATGTGAAATTTCCCAAGGACAAAGACGGTTGGGGGTGAATAGAATACAAGCGATTTGTGCCATCCCTGAACCTAGAAATTTGCACGAGTTACGAACTTTTCTAGGAATGACAGGGTGGTGCAGACTCTGGATTTTGAATTATGGACTGTTAGCCAAACCACTGTATGCAGCTTTAAAAGAGCCACAATTAGTTTGGAGTTTAGAGTGTAAAAGGGCTTTTCAAGACTTAAAACAGGCTCTGCAAGAAGCCCCAGCATTAGGATTGCCTGATTTGACAAAAACATTTCAACTCTTTGTACATGAGCGGCAACGACTAGCGCTTGGAGTTTTAACTCAACGAATTGGATCATGGAAGAGACCGGTGGGCTATTTTTCCAAGCAGTTGGATATGGTAAGTGCCGGATGGCCTTCTTGCCTCCGAGCAGTGGCTGCTACTGTAATGTTAGTCCAAGAAGCTAGAAAATTGACATTGGGAACAAAAATGGAAGTATTTGTGCCCCACATGGTGATTGCAGTTTTGGAACAAAAGGGGGGTCATTGGTTGTCATCCGGTAGAATGTTGAAATATCAAGCAATATTGAGAGAACAGGATGATATATTTTTAAAGATAACAACATGTTTGAATCCCGCTGAATTTTTAGGTAGCAAAATAGAGGAAGGCGAGCTGGAACATGATTGTATTGAGGTGATCGAACAAACTTACGCCAGTAGGGTAGATCTGAAAGATATTCCCCTTGTAAATCCTGACTGGACATTATTTACAGACGGTAGCAGCTTTGTTGAGAATGGAACACGATATTCTGGATATGCTGTGGTTACTAAGCTTGAAGTAATTGAAGCAAAGGCATTAATGCCAGGAACGTCAGCGCAAAAGGCAGAACTGGTCGCTCTAATTCGGGCTTTAATACCGAGTACGGATAAGAGAGTGAATATTTGGACAGATTCTAAATACGCTTTTGGAATAATACATATACATGGAGCTTTATGGAAGGAAAGAGGATTGTTGACGGCTCAAGGTAGTATTATTAAATATCGAACCGAGATCTTACAGTTATTAGAGGCTGTGGTACTACCTCAGCAAGTGGCTGTAATGCATTGTCGAGGACATCAGAGGGATGGCAGCGATGTGGCACAAGGAAACATGAAGGCAGACCAGGCAGCCAAAATTGCTGCACGGCAAGTATGGACTGAATTAGCTCTAATACCTACTAAGGTAAGCCCGATTACTGCTCATCTCTCTGTAAATCCCTTTTATACCCAAGAAGATGAAAAATTAGCCGATTTGGTAAAGGCACAGAAGAATTCACATGGATGGTATGTAACAGGTAATGGACAAGTAGTAGTGCCTGCTACAATTATGAAACGAATAATACAAACTGAACATAATAAATGCCATTGGGGAGCAGAAGCATTGGTGCAGTTTTTAAAGCGGAGCATTATATCTGCACAAATGTTAACAATAGCAAAAGGGGTGAATGCGAAGTGTCCAGTATGTTTAAAGAATAATCCGGTAATACGAAAACAAATTCCAATGGGAACTTTGAAAGTGGGAATAGAACCAGGTGACTATTGGCAAGTGGATTTTGCAGAATTACCTAAATCAAAAGGGTTTAAGTATTTATTGGTATACGTATGTACCTTTTCAGGGTGGCTAGAAGCATTTCCCTGTAGAACGAATCAAGCTAGAGAAGTAGTAAAAACTTTGTTAAAAGAGATCATACCTAGATTTGGGGTACCTTTAGGAATTTCTTCAGATCGAGGCCCACACTTTATAGCTAAAATAGTACAGGAAATTAGTGAAATGCTTGGAATTAGCTGGGATTTACATACACCATGGAGGCCACAATCTAGTGGAAAGGTAGAAAGGATGAATCAAACATTAAAAGGACAAATTAAAAAGATATGCCAGGAAGCTCAAATCCAATGGCCACAGGCATTGCCCCTTGCTTTATTGAGAATTCGTATAAAACCTAGAGAAGGGTTGTCTGTAAGTCCCTATGAAATTCTGTACGGTAAGCCATATACTGCACCAACGAAGGGAATGGGAAGTGCAGATTTACACCTCCAAGGAGATCAAGATGTTTATAGTTATATAATTTCTTTAAGCAGATTACTCACAGCCTTACGTGCCGCGATCATCTGGAATCGCCCTTTGCCGTTGGAGAATCAACCAGGAGACCAAGCGTATGTTCGAAATTGGCAAACGGAGCCTTTAAAGGAACAGTGGCATGGACTTTATTTGGTACTATTGATAACATTTACCGCTGTGAAAGTAGCAGGAATTGATAATTGGATTCGTTATACCAGAGTGAAGAAGGTACCATCACAATGGGGGGTAAAAATGATCACTCCTACAAAACTGAGATTTACATCTTGGTAATACTATGCTGGGTAGGATTAAGTAATGGTTTCGCTCAAATAATACATACATATGCTACTGTACATATAGAAGAACGAATGGATGTAAATTTGACTTGTGATTTTGTTGGAGATATGAGAAGTTCAATCCAAGACATTAGTTGCTATTGGCAGAAGAATGAGTCCAAATTGTCAGCTGGGTTTACAATCCGATGGGATAGTGATACACGAAGGGGTACTATGATTTTATCATTGCGAAATGTAAGTAAGACAGATGTAGGAAACTACACCTGTATTGTTTGGATTAAAGAGAGTTTTGATTATGGAAAAAGGGCATTAGAGGTTACTGCAAAATCAGAACCTATGCAGAAAAGAAACAGAGCCAGGAGAGAGTTAAAAGATTTGGAAAAAGACGAAATGCAACCAATACAAATAATCCAGGCGCCACAACAGGAAACACAAGAAAATCTAATGCAAAAGAAAGTTAGCTGAAAAACACCCAGTCTAGAACTGTACAAAAGTATACACTTGTGACACCCCGAAAGTGAAGTTACCTTTCCACCTGTGGTCCTTGCATTAAGGACAGGTTGTGCCTGTAGAGGAATTAAATACTCAATGAGTGAACCTGTAATACAATTCGGAGTGAGAACAGATTGTAGAACTACGATCAGGAGCACAGGAAATTTAGTTTGGGTTACAAGTGATGGACAATGGACGACTCACCTCCCCTTGGATGGGTTGGTGACTGAAATAACTTTAGGGTTACCAACTCTCTGCCCAATTTGGAAGAAAGCGCCATTTAAGGGTAGATTAGAAAATTTATGGATAATGAAGAGAGAAATAAAGGATGATGATGATTGGCAAGAACCATCATCCGGTGTGAAGTTAGGTTGGGCTTTAGAATCATTGTTTGCTCCAATTAGTGCTTATCGGAATAGAGAAATGTTGTACCGGTTGTTAGGACAAACGGAAAGGCTAGCAAGAGTGACTAAAGAAGGATTTAAGGAAATAAACTTACAATTACAGGCAACCACAAAAATGACCCTGCAAAATAGAATGGCATTAGATATGCTGTTGCTAAAAGAACATGGAGTATGTGGTTATTTACGAGATAAGATTGATCATTGTTGTGTACATATTCCGAATGTTACAGCCGCGGTAGAACGTGATTTGTCTCAGCTAACGCAAATTGAACATGCAACTGAGGAAGAAAGAGAAGAAAGTACCCATAATTGGGTTGCTGCTTTAGCAAAGTCATTTGGATTGAACATCTCTGGTTGGGTAGCATCTTTAATTCAATGGTGTATAATAATTATAATTATTATGTTAGCTATTATGGGAGTGTTGCGTTTGATTCAAAATATTGTTAATAAGGAACGGCAACACTTGGGGAAAATTTTAAAAGCTGTTACCAGGAAGAATCATGAACTTCCCCCGAGATATGAAGACATTGGAAATAATTCATTGCAGCTACAATCACCAGTTTGAGACGGTCCAAAGAATATGGAAATCTGCGGAACTGATGATGAAAATCCTTGCAGTCTGGAAGACTTGAAGTATTTTCAAAGGGGGGAATTGTTACATTATATTGATTAGAATAGGTTATACTTGGTAGACAAGATGAAGGTATAATTGCAGGTGTTGGGTACAGTACAATCTGATGAAGTGGGTACAGTACAATCTGATGAACTAGGTACAGCACAATCTGATGAACTAGGTAAATGATAAGCAAATCTTGGCAACAGTAACTGAAGAAACTATAAATGGGAAACAATCATGTAGCTTAGCAATTCTGTTGATTATGTTACGTAACCGAACACTATAAATATTAACCAAGTTAAACGGGGATTTGGGATTCTCAGCTTTGGACATGAGTCCCTGAGACCCCGGGCCCCGAATAAAGCACCGCATATAACTGCTTTCGTAGTTATGTGTTTCTTTACGGGCAACAGTTTTCTGGCGACCCAGATGGGACTTCGGGAGTAGTGTTGACGGTTCGCTTTCCGATTTTGCTCCGTGCCGGCACCGAGGAATTCTCGGGGAGCCATCGGCTGCGCCCGCTCTGCGCTGCTGCTGACGTCCCAAAGTGGTAAGCCCGAAGGTGCTTTATTGTAATATTTGGTCGGGTGCCTGCCTAATAAGACGTGACGGCGATTCACGCAAGGTTGGGCTAACGAGCTCGAGGTCTGGTCTGTGGAAGCCTAGGCGCTGGCCGTCAGACGGAGCGAAAGCCCCGCAGGTCCAGCACTCACGGACATACGTGGCTGTCTCGTGAGTTTGGTTTGGTCTTTTGTTTCCCATCAGAGGCTATCTTTCCGTTTTCTACTCCGTAGATTTAGTGTGTGTGTGTGTGGAGTGAGTGTGTAAGACCATGGTAATACCGGATAATTCTCCGTTAGGATGTTTATTAAAGCATTGGAAAAGTGCGGGATATTTTCAGAGTATGAGTAAAAGTCGATTTATAGATTATTGTACGAATTGGTGGCCACAATATGAGTATGATGGACCCCGGTGGCCTGAACACGGAAGTTTAGATCCGGGTGTTATAGGTCCATTAATGAGATATTGTTAAGAACTTGAAAAATGGGATGAAGTACCATATGTTGATCTATTTTATGATATATGTAATCATCCAGATATGCAGAGAGAATGTGGAATGTTGTTGGTACATCCCGAAAAAAAGATAAAACAAAATGTGAAGGATGTGTAGGTAATAAGAAGTGTATGACTTGTTTGGCAATACAAAATTCAATAAGAGAGCCAGAGGAGGTATCACTTTTAGCATCACCGACGGCCCCTGTGATGTCCGATATAGATGCAGGGGACGATAGTGATACTGATAGTATTAAGGCGGTAAAACCGTCAGAATCAATTAATACTGGAGCGATCCAGATTAAGTTAACACCGAAGGGTTCGCCAGGGCATTCATCATGCCCAAGACAAGCGCAACGAACCCCAATTGCACAGAGAACAAGACAAGGGAGGAAGGAACAAGAGCAAAACAGTAAAGTATTATTAGCCCCTTTACGAGAGGCAATTTCGGGGACTGATAAAGTATATGGGAAAGTTCCTTTTTCCCCAGGAGATTTAGTAATTTGGAAGCAATCAGCTGGAAAGTGTACAATAATAGGAAAAAAAAACAAACCACAAAGAGAAATCAGGCAGGATTATTAGCAATGTTACAACGAGTAAATCAAGGGATAAGAGGCAGAAGTAGAGGACGAGGTCGAGGAGGATACAGGGTAGGAGGCATGCGGGGAATACCTCAAAATCAGCTAGGGATAAATCAGTGTGCGTTTTGCAGACAACAGGGACATTGGAAAAATGAGTGCCCAGTGAAAATGAATTTGGCCCAGCAGACTTCAGTAGGAGGAACACCAATGGCAGAAACAATGATGTTAGGACATTTGGGGCAACATAGTAGCTGACTAAGTGATGGATTAAAAGTGACAACAGAAATTGATGGGGAAGAGAAACAATTATTGGTAGATACTGGGGCAACTTATTCTGTTTTAAATACTTGTTTAGGAAAGATAGGAGATACGATGATAACTGTGGTAGGAGCTACAGGAAAAACAGAGCAACGGCCCTTTCTGCGGCCATTGCATCTAAATTTTAGGGGTAAAGAATTAGATCATGAATTTCTCTATGTACCGGATTGTCCTACATCTTTGTTAGGACGAGATTTATTGTCAAGATTTAATGCTAAAATAATATTTGAAAATGGAAAAGCTAAGTTGCAGATACCTGAGGAAGAAATAGCTAGAATATTTATAGTAAAAGAAATAGCTAATACAACAATACCAATAGAGGTAGAAAACGCTGTAGTACCATGGGTATGGGAGACACAAGTACCGGGATTAGCGAAAGCAGCAAAACCTGTCATAGTAGAATTGAAAGAAGGTGTCCAACCGGTAAGAGTTAGACAATATCCTATACAGTTAGAAGCTAGGAAAGGGGTAGCACCATTAATTGCAAAATTTTTGATGCACAATGTGTTAGAAGAATGTGAATCTGAATATAATACACCGATATTTCCTATAAGAAAACCTAACGGAGATTATAGGTTAGTTCAAGATTTAAGAGCTGTAAACGAAATAGTTAAAGATATACATCCAGTAGTAGCAAATCCTTATACATTGTTAACATCTGTGGCAGAACAATTTAGATACTTTTCTGTAATTGATTTAAAAGATGCTTTCTTCTGCATCCCATTGGCATTACAAAGTAGGAAATTATTTGCGTTTGAATGGGAAAATCCGGATACAGGACGAAAACGACAGCTGACCTGGACCAGGTTACCACAAGGCTTCAAAAACAGTCCTACAATATTTGGGAATCAGCTGGCACGAGAACTGGAGGATTGGAAGGAGCAAGGATATTTTCAATTACCATCAAAAGCATACTTATTGTTGCAATATGTGGATGACATTTTCGTGGCGACAGAAAGGTATGAAAACTGCATTACTGTTACAGTTGCGTGATTAAATTTACTGGGACAGAGCGGTTATCGAGTTTCTAAGGAAAAAGCCCAAATTGCCCGGGAAAAAGTGATATATCTGGGATGTGAAATTTCCCAAGGACAAAGACGGTTGGGGGTGAATAGAATACAAGCGATTTGTGCCATCCCTGAACCTAGAAATTTGCACGAGTTACGAACTTTTCTAGGAATGACAGGGTGGTGCAGACTCTGGATTTTGAATTATGGACTGTTAGCCAAACCACTGTATGCAGCTTTAAAAGAGCCACAATTAGTTTGGAGTTTAGAGTGTAAAAGGGCTTTTCAAGACTTAAAACAGGCTCTGCAAGAAGCCCCAGCATTAGGATTGCCTGATTTGACAAAAACATTTCAACTCTTTGTACATGAGCGGCAACGACTAGCGCTTGGAGTTTTAACTCAACGAATTGGATCATGGAAGAGACCGGTGGGCTATTTTTCCAAGCAGTTGGATATGGTAAGTGCCGGATGGCCTTCTTGCCTCCGAGCAGTGGCTGCTACTGTAATGTTAGTCCAAGAAGCTAGAAAATTGACATTGGGAACAAAAATGGAAGTATTTGTGCCCCACATGGTGATTGCAGTTTTGGAACAAAAGGGGGGTCATTGGTTGTCATCCAGTAGAATGTTGAAATATCAGGCAATATTGAGAGAACAGGATGATATATTTTTAAAGATAACAACATGTTTGAATCCCGCTGAATTTTTAGGTAGCAAAATAGAGGAAGGCGAGCTGGAACATGATTGTATTGAGGTGATCGAACAAACTTACGCCAGTAGGGTAGATCTGAAAGATATTCCCCTTGTAAATCCTGACTGGACATTATTTACAGACGGTAGCAGCTTTGTTGAGAATGGAACACGATATTCTGGATATGCTGTGGTTACTAAGCTTGAAGTAATTGAAGCAAAGGCATTAATGCCAGGAACGTCAGCGCAAAAGGCAGAACTGGTCGCTCTAATTCGGGCTTTAATACCGAGTACGGATAAGAGAGTGAATATTTGGACAGATTCTAAATACGCTTTTGGAATAATACATATACATGGAGCTTTATGGAAGGAAAGAGGATTGTTGACGGCTCAAGGTAGTATTATTAAATATCGAACCGAGATCTTACAGTTATTAGAGGCTGTGGTACTACCTCAGCAAGTGGCTGTAATGCATTGTCGAGGACATCAGAGGGATGACAGCGATGTGGCACAAGGAAACATGAAGGCAGACCAGGCAGCCAAAATTGCTGCACGGCAAGTATGGACTGAATTAGCTCTAATACCTACTAAGGTAAGCCCGATTACTGCTCATCTCTCTGTAAATCCCTTTTATACCCAAGAAGATGAAAAATTAGCCGATTTGGTAAAGGCACAGAAGAATTCACATGGATGGTATGTAACAGGTAATGGACAAGTAGTAGTGCCTGCTACAATTATGAAACGAATAATACAAACTGAACATAATAAATGCCATTGGGGAGCAGAAGCATTGGTGCAGTTTTTAAAGCGGAGCATTATATCTGCACAAATGTTAACAATAGCAAAAGGGGTGAATGCGAAGTGTCCAGTATGTTTAAAGAATAATCCGGTAATACGAAAACAAATTCAAATGGGAACTTTGAAAGTGGGAATAGAACCAGGTGACTATTGGCAAGTGGATTTTGCAGAATTACCTAAATCAAAAGGGTTTAAGTATTTATTGGTATACGTATGTACCTTTTCAGGGTGGCTAGAAGCATTTCCCTGTAGAACGAATCAAGCTAGAGAAGTAGTAAAAACTTTGTTAAAAGAGATCATACCTAGATTTGGGGTACCTTTAGGAATTTCTTCAGATCGAGGCCCACACTTTATAGCTAAAATAGTACAGGAAATTAGTGAAATGCTTGGAATTAGCTGGGATTTACATACACCGTGGAGGCCACAATCTAGTGGAAAGGTAGAAAGGATGAATCAAACATTAAAAGGACAAATTAAAAAGATATGCCAGGAAGCTCAAATCCAATGGCCACAGGCATTGCCCCTTGCTTTATTGAGAATTCGTATAAAACCTAGAGAAGGGTTGTCTGTAAGTCCCTATGAAATTCTGTACGGTAAGCCATATACTGCACCAACGAAGGGAATGGGAAGTGCAGATTTACACCTCCAAGGAGATCAAGATGTTTATAGTTATATAATTTCTTTAAGCAGATTACTCACAGCCTTACGTGCCGCGATCATCTGGAATCGCCCTTTGCCGTTGGAGAATCAACCAGGAGACCAAGCGTATGTTCGAAATTGGCAAACGGAGCCTTTAAAGGAACAGTGGCATGGACTTTATTTGGTACTATTGATAACATTTACCGCTGTGAAAGTAGCAGGAATTGATAATTGGATTCATTATACCAGAGTGAAGAAGGTACCATCACAATGGGGGGTAAAAATGATCACTCCTACAAAACTGAGATTTACATCTTGGTAATACTATGCTGGGTAGGATTAAGTAATGGTTTCGCTCAAATAATACATACATATGCTACTGTACATATAGAAGAACGAATGGATGTAAATTTGACTTGTGATTTTGTTGGAGATATGAGAAGTTCAATCCAAGACATTAGTTGCTATTGGCAGAAGAATGAGTCCAAATTGTCAACTGGGTTTACAATCCGATGGGATAGTGATACACGAAGGGGTACTATGATTTTATCATTGCGAAATGTAAGTAAGACAGATGTAGGAAACTACACCTGTGTTGTTTGGATTAAAGAGAGTTTTGATTATGGAAAAAGGGCATTAGAGGTTACTGCAAAATCAGAACCTATGCAGAAAAGAAACAGAGCCAGGAGAGAGTTAAAAGATTTGGAAAAAGACGAAATGCAACCAATACAAATAATCCAGGCGCCACAACAGGAAACACAAGAAAATCTAATGCAAAAGAAAGTTAGCTGAAAAACACCCAGTCTAGAACTGTACAAAAGTATACACTTGTGACACCCCGAAAGTGAAGTTACCTTTCCACCTGTGGTCCTTGCATTAAGGACAGGTTGTGCCTGTAGAGGAATTAAATACTCCATGAGTGAACCTGTAATACAATTCGGAGTGGGAATAGATTGTAGAACTACGATCAGGAGCACAGGAAATTTAGTTTGGGTTACAAGTGATGGACAATGGACGACTCACCTCCCCTTGGATGGGTTGGTGACTGAAATAACTTTAGGGTTACCAACTCTCTGCCCAATTTGGAAGAAAGCGCCATTTAAGGGTAGATTAGAAAATTTATGGATAATGAAGAGAGAAATAAAGGATGATGATGATTGGCAAGAACCATCATCCGGTGTGAAGTTAGGTTGGGCTTTAGAATCATTGTTTGCTCCAATTAGTACTTATCGGAATAGAGAAATGTTGTACCGGTTGTTAGGACAAACGGAAAGGCTAGCAAGAGTGACTAAAGAAGGATTTAAGGAAATAAACTTACAATTACAGGCAACCACAAAAATGACCCTGCAAAATAGAATGGCATTAGATATGCTGTTGCTAAAAGAACATGGAGTATGTGGTTATTTACGAGATAAGATTGATCATTGTTGTGTACATATTCCGAATGTTACAGCCGCGGTAGAACGTGATTTGTCTCAGCTAACGCAAATTGAACATGCAACTGAGGAAGAAAGAGAAGAAAGTACCCATAATTGGGTGGCTGCTTTAGCAAAGTCATTTGGATTGAACATCTCTGGTTGGGTAGCATCTTTAATTCAATGGTGTATAATAATTATAATTATTATGTTAGCTATTATGGGAGTGTTGCGTTTGATTCAAAATATTGTTAATAAGGAACGGCAACACTTGGGGAAAATTTTAAAAGCTGTTACCAGGAAGAATCATGAACTTCCCCCGAGATATGAAGACATTGGAAATAATTCATTGCAGCTACAATCACCAGTTTGAGACGGTCCAAAGAATATGGAAATCTGCGGAACTGATGATGAAAATCCTTGCAGTCTGGAAGACTTGAAGTATTTTCAAAGGGGGGAATTGTTACATTATATTGATTAGAATAGGTTATACTTGGTAGACAAGATGAAGGTATAATTGCAGGTGTTGGGTACAGTACAATCTGATGAACTGGGTACAGTACAATCTGATGAACTGGGTACAGTACAATCTGATGAAGTGGGTACAGCACAATCTGATGAACTAGGTAAATGATAAGCAAATCTTGGCAACAGTAACTGAAGAAACTATAAATGGGAAACAATCATGTAGCTTAGCAATTCTGTTGATTATGTTACGTAACCGAACACTATAAATATTAACCAAGTTAAACGGGGATTTGGGATTCTCAGCTTTGGACATGAGTCCCTGAGACCCCGGGCCCTGAATAAAGCACCGCATATAACTGCTTTCGTAGTTATGTGTTTCTTTACGGGCAACAGTTTTCTGGCGACCCAGATGGGACTTCGGGAGTAGTGTTGACGGTTCGCTTTCCGATTTTGTTCCGTGCCGGCACCGAGGAATTCTCGGGGAGCCATCGGCTGCGCCCGCTCTGCGCTGCTCCTGACGTCCCAAAGTGGTAAGCCCGAAGGTGCTTTATTGTAATATTTGGTCGGGTGCCTGCCTAATAAGACGTGACGGCGATTCACGCAAGGTTGGGCTAACGAGCTCGAGGTCTGGTCTGTGGAAGCCTAGGCGCTGGCCGTCAGACGGAGCGAAAGCCCCGCAGGTCCAGCACTCACGGACATACGTGGCTGTCTCGTGAGTTTGGTTTGGTCTTTTGTTTCCCATCAGAGGCTATCTTTCCGTTTTCTACTCCGTAGATTTAGTGTGTGTGTGTGTGGAGTGAGTGTGTAAGACCATGGTAATACCGGATAATTCTCCGTTAGGATGTTTATTAAAGCATTGGAAAAGTGCGGGATATTTTCAGAGTATGAGTAAAAGTCGATTTATAGATTATTGTACGAATTGGTGGCCACAATATGAGTATGATGGACCCCGGTGGCCTGAACACGGAAGTTTAGATCCGGGTGTTATAGGTCCATTAATGAGATATTGTTAAGAACTTGAAAAATGGGATGAAGTACCATATGTTGATCTATTTTATGATATACGTAATCATCCAGATATGCAGAGAGAATGTGGAATGTTGTTGGTACATCCCGAAAAAAAGATAAAACAAAACGTGGAGGATGTGTAGGTAATAAGAAGCGTATGACTTGTTTGGCAATACAAAATTCAATAAGAGAGCCAGAGGAGGTATCACTTTTAGCATCACCGACGGCCCCTGTGATGTCCGATATAGATGCAGGGGACGATAGTGATACTGATAGTATTAAGGCGGTAAAACCGTCAGAATCAATTAATACTGGAGCGATCCAGATTAAGTTAACACCGAAGGGTTCGCCAGGGCATTCATCATGCCCAAGACAAGCGCAACGAACCCCAATTGCACAGAGAACAAGACAAGGGAGGAAGGAACAAGAGCAAAACAGTAAAGTATTATTAGCCCCTTTACGAGAGGCAATTTCGGGGACTGATAAAGTATATGGGAAAGTTCCTTTTTCCCCAGGAGATTTAGTAATTTGGAAGCAATCAGCTGGAAAGTGTACAATAATAGGGAAAAAAAAAAAAAAAAACAAACCACAAAGAGAAATCAGGCAGGATTATTAGCAATGTTACAACGAGTAAATCAAGGAATAAGAGGCAGAAGTAGAGGACGAGGTCGAGGAGGATACAGGGTAGGAGGCATGCGGGGAATACCTCAAAATCAGCTAGGGATAAATCAGTGTGCGTTTTGCAGACAACAGGGACATTGGAAAAATGAGTGCCCAGTGAAAATGAATTTGGCCCAGCAGACTTCAGTAGGAGGAACACCAATGGCAGAAACAATGATGTTAGGACATTTGGGGCAACATAGTAGCTGACTAAGTGATGGATTAAAAGTGACAACAGAAATTGATGGGGAAGAGAAACAATTATTGGTAGATACTGGGGCAACTTATTCTGTTTTAAATACTTGTTTAGGAAAGATAGGAGATACGATGATAACTGTGGTAGGAGCTACAGGAAAAACAGAGCAACGGCCCTTTCTGCGGCCATTGCATCTAAATTTTAGGGGTAAAGAATTAGATCATGAATTTCTCTATGTACCGGATTGTCCTACATCTTTGTTAGGACGAGATTTATTGTCAAGATTTAATGCTAAAATAATATTTGAAAATGGAAAAGCTAAGTTGCAGATACCTGAGGAAGAAATAGCTAGAACATTTATAGTAAAAGAAATAGCTAATACAACAATACCAATAGAGGTAGAAAACGCTGTAGTACCATGGGTATGGGAGACACAAGTACCGGGATTAGCGAAAGCAGCAAAACCTGTCATAGTAGAATTGAAAGAAGGTGTCCAACCGGTAAGAGTTAGACAATATCCTATACAGTTAGAAGCTAGGAAAGGGGTAGCACCATTAATTGCAAAATTTTTGATGCACAATGTGTTAGAAGAATGTGAATCTGAATATAATACACCGATATTTCCTATAAGAAAACCTAACGGAGATTATAGGTTAGTTCAAGATTTAAGAGCTGTAAACGAAATAGTTAAAGATATACATCCAGTAGTAGCAAATCCTTATACATTGTTAACATCTGTGGCAGAACAATTTAGATACTTTTCTGTAATTGATTTAAAAGATGCTTTCTTCTGCATCCCATTGGCATTACAAAGTAGGAAATTATTTGCGTTTGAATGGGAAAATCCGGATACAGGACGAAAACGACAGCTGACCTGGACCAGGTTACCACAAGGCTTCAAAAACAGTCCTACAATATTTGGGAATCAGCTGGCACGAGAACTGGAGGATTGGAAGGAGCAAGGATATTTTCAATTACCATCAAAAGCATACTTATTGTTGCAATATGTGGATGACATTTTCGTGGCGACAGAAAGGTATGAAAACTGCATTACTGTTACAGTTGCGTGATTAAATTTACTGGGACAGAGCGGTTATCGAGTTTCTAAGGAAAAAGCCCAAATTGCCCGGGAAAAAGTGATATATCTGGGATGTGAAATTTCCCAAGGACAAAGACGGTTGGGGGTGAATAGAATACAAGCGATTTGTGCCATCCCTGAACCTAGAAATTTGCACGAGTTACGAACTTTTCTAGGAATGACAGGGTGGTGCAGACTCTGGATTTTGAATTATGGACTGTTAGCCAAACCACTGTATGCAGCTTTAAAAGAGCCACAATTAGTTTGGAGTTTAGAGTGTAAAAGGGCTTTTCAAGACTTAAAACAGGCTCTGCAAGAAGCCCCAGCATTAGGATTGCCTGATTTGACAAAAACATTTCAACTCTTTGTACATGAGCGGCAACGACTAGCGCTTGGAGTTTTAACTCAACGAATTGGATCATGGAAGAGACCGGTGGGCTATTTTTCCAAGCAGTTGGATATGGTAAGTGCCGGATGGCCTTCTTGCCTCCGAGCAGTGGCTGCTACTGTAATGTTAGTCCAAGAAGCTAGAAAATTGACATTGGGAACAAAAATGGAAGTATTTGTGCCCCACATGGTGATTGCAGTTTTGGAACAAAAGGGGGGTCATTGGTTGTCATCCGGTAGAATGTTGAAATATCAGGCAATATTGAGAGAACAGGATGATATATTTTTAAAGATAACAACATGTTTGAATCCCGCTGAATTTTTAGGTAGCAAAATAGAGGAAGGCGAGCTGGAACATGATTGTATTGAGGTGATCGAACAAACTTACGCCAGTAGGGTAGATCTGAAAGATATTCCCCTTGTAAATCCTGACTGGACATTATTTACAGACGGTAGCAGCTTTGTTGAGAATGGAACACGATATTCTGGATATGCTGTGGTTACTAAGCTTGAAGTAATTGAAGCAAAGGCATTAATGCCAGGAACGTCAGCGCAAAAGGCAGAACTGGTCGCTCTAATTCGGGCTTTAATACCGAGTACGGATAAGAGAGTGAATATTTGGACAGATTCTAAATACGCTTTTGGAATAATACATATACATGGAGCTTTATGGAAGGAAAGAGGATTGTTGACGGCTCAAGGTAGTATTATTAAATATCGAACCGAGATCTTACAGTTATTAGAGGCTGTGGTACTACCTCAGCAAGTGGCTGTAATGCATTGTCGAGGACATCAGAGGGATGGCAGCGATGTGGCACAAGGAAACATGAAGGCAGACCAGGCAGCCAAAATTGCTGCACGGCAAGTATGGACTGAATTAGCTCTAATACCTACTAAGGTAAGCCCGATTACTGCTCATCTCTCTGTAAATCCCTTTTATACCCAAGAAGATGAAAAATTAGCCGATTTGGTAAAGGCACAGAAGAATTCACATGGATGGTATGTAACAGGTAATGGACAAGTAGTAGTGCCTGCTACAATTATGAAACGAATAATACAAACTGAACATAATAAATGCCATTGGGGAGCAGAAGCATTGGTGCAGTTTTTAAAGCGGAGCATTATATCTGCACAAATGTTAACAATAGCAAAAGGGGTGAATGCGAAGTGTCCAGTATGTTTAAAGAATAATCCGGTAATACGAAAACAAATTCAAATGGGAACTTTGAAAGTGGGAATAGAACCAGGTGACTATTGGCAAGTGGATTTTGCAGAATTACCTAAATCAAAAGGGTTTAAGTATTTATTGGTATACGTATGTACCTTTTCAGGGTGGCTAGAAGCATTTCCCTGTAGAACGAATCAAGCTAGAGAAGTAGTAAAAACTTTGTTAAAAGAGATCATACCTAGATTTGGGGTACCTTTAGGAATTTCTTCAGATCGAGGCCCACACTTTATAGCTAAAATAGTACAGGAAATTAGTGAAATGCTTGGAATTAGCTGGGATTTACATACACCATGGAGGCCACAATCTAGTGGAAAGGTAGAAAGGATGAATCAAACATTAAAAGGACAAATTAAAAAGATATGCCAGGAAGCTCAAATCCAATGGCCACAGGCATTGCCCCTTGCTTTATTGAGAATTCGTATAAAACCTAGAGAAGGGTTGTCTGTAAGTCCCTATGAAATTCTGTACGGTAAGCCATATACTGCACCAACGAAGGGAATGGGAAGTGCAGATTTACACCTCCAAGGAGATCAAGATGTTTATAGTTATATAATTTCTTTAAGCAGATTACTCACAGCCTTACGTGCCGCGATCATCTGGAATCGCCCTTTGCCGTTGGAGAATCAACCAGGAGACCAAGCGTATGTTCGAAATTGGCAAACGGAGCCTTTAAAGGAACAGTGGCATGGACTTTATTTGGTACTATTGATAACATTTACCGCTGTGAAAGTAGCAGGAATTGATAATTGGATTCGTTATACCAGAGTGAAGAAGGTACCATCACAATGGGGGGTAAAAATGATCACTCCTACAAAACTGAGATTTACATCTTGGTAATACTATGCTGGGTAGGATTAAGTAATGGTTTCGCTCAAATAATACATACATATGCTACTGTACATATAGAAGAACGAATGGATGTAAATTTGACTTGTGATTTTGTTGGAGATATGAGAAGTTCAATCCAAGACATTAGTTGCTATTGGCAGAAGAATGAGTCCAAATTGTCAGCTGGGTTTACAATCCGATGGGATAGTGATACACGAAGGGGTACTATGATTTTATCATTGCGAAATGTAAGTAAGACAGATGTAGGAAACTACACCTGTATTGTTTGGATTAAAGAGAGTTTTGATTATGGAAAAAGGGCATTAGAGGTTACTGCAAAATCAGAACCTATGCAGAAAAGAAACAGAGCCAGGAGAGAGTTAAAAGATTTGGAAAAAGACGAAATGCAACCAATACAAATAATCCAGGCGCCACAACAGGAAACACAAGAAAATCTAATGCAAAAGAAAGTTAGCTGAAAAACACCCAGTCTAGAACTGTACAAAAGTATACACTTGTGACACCCCGAAAGTGAAGTTACCTTTCCACCTGTGGTCCTTGCATTAAGGACAGGTTGTGCCTGTAGAGGAATTAAATACTCCATGAGTGAACCTGTAATACAATTCGGAGTGAGAACAGATTGTAGAACTACGATCAGGAGCACAGGAAATTTAGTTTGGGTTACAAGTGATGGACAATGGACGACTCACCTCCCCTTGGATGGGTTGGTGACTGAAATAACTTTAGGGTTACCAACTCTCTGCCCAATTTGGAAGAAAGCGCCATTTAAGGGTAGATTAGAAAATTTATGGATAATGAAGAGAGAAATAAAGGATGATGATGATTGGCAAGAACCATCATCCGGTGTGAAGTTAGGTTGGGCTTTAGAATCATTGTTTGCTCCAATTAGTGCTTATCGGAATAGAGAAATGTTGTACCGGTTGTTAGGACAAACGGAAAGGCTAGCAAGAGTGACTAAAGAAGGATTTAAGGAAATAAACTTACAATTACAGGCAACCACAAAAATGACCCTGCAAAATAGAATGGCATTAGATATGCTGTTGCTAAAAGAACATGGAGTATGTGGTTATTTACGAGATAAGATTGATCATTGTTGTGTACATATTCCGAATGTTACAGCCGCGGTAGAACGTGATTTGTCTCAGCTAACGCAAATTGAACATGCAACTGAGGAAGAAAGAGAAGAAAGTACCCATAATTGGGTGGCTGCTTTAGCAAAGTCATTTGGATTGAACATCTCTGGTTGGGTAGCATCTTTAATTCAATGGTGTATAATAATTATAATTATTATGTTAGCTATTATGGGAGTGTTGCGTTTGATTCAAAATATTGTTAATAAGGAACGGCAACACTTGGGGAAAATTTTAAAAGCTGTTACCAGGAAGAATCATGAACTTCCCCCGAGATATGAAGACATTGGAAATAATTCATTGCAGCTACAATCACCAGTTTGAGACGGTCCAAAGAATATGGAAATCTGCGGAACTGATGATGAAAATCCTTGCAGTCTGGAAGACTTGAAGTATTTTCAAAGGGGGGAATTGTTACATTATATTGATTAGAATAGGTTATACTTGGTAGACAAGATGAAGGTATAATTGCAGGTGTTGGGTACAGTACAATCTGATGAACTGGGTACAGTACAATCTGATGAACTGGGTACAGTACAATCTGATGAAGTGGGTACAGTACAATCTGATGAACTAGGTACAGCACAATCTGATGAACTAGGTAAATGATAAGCAAATCTTGGCAACAGTAACTGAAGAAACTATAAATGGGAAACAATCATGTAGCTTAGCAATTCTGTTGATTATGTTACGTAACCGAACACTATAAATATTAACCAAGTTAAACGGGGATTTGGGATTCTCAGCTTTGGACATGAGTCCCTGAGACCCCGGGCCCCGAATAAAGCACCGCATATAACTGCTTTCGTAGTTATGTGTTTCTTTACGGGCAACAGTTTTCTGGCGACCCAGATGGGACTTCGGGAGTAGTGTTGACGGTTCGCTTTCCGATTTTGCTCCGTGCCGGCACCGAGGAATTCTCGGGGAGCCATCGGCTGCGCCCGCTCTGCGCTGCTCCTGACGTCCCAAAGTGGTAAGCCCGAAGGTGCTTTATTGTAATATTTGGTCGGGTGCCTGCCTAATAAGACGTGACGGCGATTCACGCAAGGTTGGGCTAACGAGCTCGAGGTCTGGTCTGTGGAAGCCTAGGCGCTGGCCGTCAGACGGAGCGAAAGCCCCGCAGGTCCAGCACTCACGGACATACGTGGCTGTCTCGTGAGTTTGGTTTGGTCTTTTGTTTCCCATCAGAGGCTATCTTTCCGTTTTCTACCCCGTAGATTTAGTGTGTGTGTGTGTGTGTGGAGTGAGTGTGTAAGACCATGGTAATACCGGATAATTCTCCGTTAGGATGTTTATTAAAGCATTGGAAAAGTGCGGGATATTTTCAGAGTATGAGTAAAAGTCGATTTATAGATTATTGTACGAATTGGTGGCCACAATATGAGTATGATGGACCCCGGTGGCCTGAACACGGAAGTTTAGATCCGGGTGTTATAGGTCCATTAATGAGATATTGTTAAGAACTTGAAAAATGGGATGAAGTACCATATGTTGATCTATTTTATGATATACGTAATCATCCAGATATGCAGAGAGAATGTGGAATGTTGTTGGTACATCCCGAAAAAAAGATAAAACAAAATGTGAAGGATGTGTAGGTAATAAGAAGTGTATGACTTGTTTGGCAATACAAAATTCAATAAGAGAGCCAGAGGAGGTATCACTTTTAGCATCACCGACGGCCCCTGTGATGTCCGATATAGATGCAGGGGACGATAGTGATACTGATAGTATTAAGGCGGTAAAACCGTCAGAATCAATTAATACTGGAGCGATCCAGATTAAGTTAACACCGAAGGGTTCGCCAGGGCATTCATCATGCCCAAGACAAGCGCAACGAACCCCAATTGCACAGAGAACAAGACAAGGGAGGAAGGAACAAGAGCAAAACAGTAAAGTATTATTAGCCCCTTTACGAGAGGCAATTTCGGGGACTGATAAAGTATATGGGAAAGTTCCTTTTTCCCCAGGAGATTTAGTAATTTGGAAGCAATCAGCTGGAAAGTGTACAATAATAGGGAAAAAAAAAAAAAAAAACAAACCACAAAGAGAAATCAGGCAGGATTATTAGCAATGTTACAACGAGTAAATCAAGGAATAAGAGGCAGAAGTAGAGGACGAGGTCGAGGAGGATACAGGGTAGGAGGCATGCGGGGAATACCTCAAAATCAGCTAGGGATAAATCAGTGTGCGTTTTGCAGACAACAGGGACATTGGAAAAATGAGTGCCCAGTGAAAATGAATTTGGCCCAGCAGACTTCAGTAGGAGGAACACCAATGGCAGAAACAATGATGTTAGGACATTTGGGGCAACATAGTAGCTGACTAAGTGATGGATTAAAAGTGACAACAGAAATTGATGGGGAAGAGAAACAATTATTGGTAGATACTGGGGCAACTTATTCTGTTTTAAATACTTGTTTAGGAAAGATAGGAGATACGATGATAACTGTGGTAGGAGCTACAGGAAAAACAGAGCAACGGCCCTTTCTGCGGCCATTGCATCTAAATTTTAGGGGTAAAGAATTAGATCATGAATTTCTCTATGTACCGGATTGTCCTACATCTTTGTTAGGACGAGATTTATTGTCAAGATTTAATGCTAAAATAATATTTGAAAATGGAAAAGCTAAGTTGCAGATACCTGAGGAAGAAATAGCTAGAACATTTATAGTAAAAGAAATAGCTAATACAACAATACCAATAGAGGTAGAAAACGCTGTAGTACCATGGGTATGGGAGACACAAGTACCGGGATTAGCGAAAGCAGCAAAACCTGTCATAGTAGAATTGAAAGAAGGTGTCCAACCGGTAAGAGTTAGACAATATCCTATACAGTTAGAAGCTAGGAAAGGGGTAGCACCATTAATTGCAAAATTTTTGATGCACAATGTGTTAGAAGAATGTGAATCTGAATATAATACACCGATATTTCCTATAAGAAAACCTAACGGAGATTATAGGTTAGTTCAAGATTTAAGAGCTGTAAACGAAATAGTTAAAGATATACATCCAGTAGTAGCAAATCCTTATACATTGTTAACATCTGTGGCAGAACAATTTAGATACTTTTCTGTAATTGATTTAAAAGATGCTTTCTTCTGCATCCCATTGGCATTACAAAGTAGGAAATTATTTGCGTTTGAATGGGAAAATCCGGATACAGGACGAAAACGACAGCTGACCTGGACCAGGTTACCACAAGGCTTCAAAAACAGTCCTACAATATTTGGGAATCAGCTGGCACGAGAACTGGAGGATTGGAAGGAGCAAGGATATTTTCAATTACCATCAAAAGCATACTTATTGTTGCAATATGTGGATGACATTTTCGTGGCGACAGAAAGGTATGAAAACTGCATTACTGTTACAGTTGCGTGATTAAATTTACTGGGACAGAGCGGTTATCGAGTTTCTAAGGAAAAAGCCCAAATTGCCCGGGAAAAAGTGATATATCTGGGATGTGAAATTTCCCAAGGACAAAGACGGTTGGGGGTGAATAGAATACAAGCGATTTGTGCCATCCCTGAACCTAGAAATTTGCACGAGTTACGAACTTTTCTAGGAATGACAGGGTGGTGCAGACTCTGGATTTTGAATTATGGACTGTTAGCCAAACCACTGTATGCAGCTTTAAAAGAGCCACAATTAGTTTGGAGTTTAGAGTGTAAAAGGGCTTTTCAAGACTTAAAACAGGCTCTGCAAGAAGCCCCAGCATTAGGATTGCCTGATTTGACAAAAACATTTCAACTCTTTGTACATGAGCGGCAACGACTAGCGCTTGGAGTTTTAACTCAACGAATTGGATCATGGAAGAGACCGGTGGGCTATTTTTCCAAGCAGTTGGATATGGTAAGTGCCGGATGGCCTTCTTGCCTCCGAGCAGTGGCTGCTACTGTAATGTTAGTCCAAGAAGCTAGAAAATTGACATTGGGAACAAAAATGGAAGTATTTGTGCCCCACATGGTGATTGCAGTTTTGGAACAAAAGGGGGGTCATTGGTTGTCATCCGGTAGAATGTTGAAATATCAGGCAATATTGAGAGAACAGGATGATATATTTTTAAAGATAACAACATGTTTGAATCCCGCTGAATTTTTAGGTAGCAAAATAGAGGAAGGCGAGCTGGAACATGATTGTATTGAGGTGATCGAACAAACTTACGCCAGTAGGGTAGATCTGAAAGATATTCCCCTTGTAAATCCTGACTGGACATTATTTACAGACGGTAGCAGCTTTGTTGAGAATGGAACACGATATTCTGGATATGCTGTGGTTACTAAGCTTGAAGTAATTGAAGCAAAGGCATTAATGCCAGGAACGTCAGCGCAAAAGGCAGAACTGGTCGCTCTAATTCGGGCTTTAATACCGAGTACGGATAAGAGAGTGAATATTTGGACAGATTCTAAATACGCTTTTGGAATAATACATATACATGGAGCTTTATGGAAGGAAAGAGGATTGTTGACGGCTCAAGGTAGTATTATTAAATATCGAACCGAGATCTTACAGTTATTAGAGGCTGTGGTACTACCTCAGCAAGTGGCTGTAATGCATTGTCGAGGACATCAGAGGGATGGCAGCGATGTGGCACAAGGAAACATGAAGGCAGACCAGGCAGCCAAAATTGCTGCACGGCAAGTATGGACTGAATTAGCTCTAATACCTACTAAGGTAAGCCCGATTACTGCTCATCTCTCTGTAAATCCCTTTTATACCCAAGAAGATGAAAAATTAGCCGATTTGGTAAAGGCACAGAAGAATTCACATGGATGGTATGTAACAGGTAATGGACAAGTAGTAGTGCCTGCTACAATTATGAAACGAATAATACAAACTGAACATAATAAATGCCATTGGGGAGCAGAAGCATTGGTGCAGTTTTTAAAGCGGAGCATTATATCTGCACAAATGTTAACAATAGCAAAAGGGGTGAATGCGAAGTGTCCAGTATGTTTAAAGAATAATCCGGTAATACGAAAACAAATTCCAATGGGAACTTTGAAAGTGGGAATAGAACCAGGTGACTATTGGCAAGTGGATTTTGCAGAATTACCTAAATCAAAAGGGTTTAAGTATTTATTGGTATACGTATGTACCTTTTCAGGGTGGCTAGAAGCATTTCCCTGTAGAACGAATCAAGCTAGAGAAGTAGTAAAAACTTTGTTAAAAGAGATCATACCTAGATTTGGGGTACCTTTAGGAATTTCTTCAGATCGAGGCCCACACTTTATAGCTAAAATAGTACAGGAAATTAGTGAAATGCTTGGAATTAGCTGGGATTTACATACACCATGGAGGCCACAATCTAGTGGAAAGGTAGAAAGGATGAATCAAACATTAAAAGGACAAATTAAAAAGATATGCCAGGAAGCTCAAATCCAATGGCCACAGGCATTGCCCCTTGCTTTATTGAGAATTCGTATAAAACCTAGAGAAGGGTTGTCTGTAAGTCCCTATGAAATTCTGTACGGTAAGCCATATACTGCACCAACGAAGGGAATGGGAAGTGCAGATTTACACCTCCAAGGAGATCAAGATGTTTATAGTTATATAATTTCTTTAAGCAGATTACTCACAGCCTTACGTGCCGCGATCATCTGGAATCGCCCTTTGCCGTTGGAGAATCAACCAGGAGACCAAGCGTATGTTCGAAATTGGCAAACGGAGCCTTTAAAGGAACAGTGGCATGGACTTTATTTGGTACTATTGATAACATTTACCGCTGTGAAAGTAGCAGGAATTGATAATTGGATTCGTTATACCAGAGTGAAGAAGGTACCATCACAATGGGGGGTAAAAATGATCACTCCTACAAAACTGAGATTTACATCTTGGTAATACTATGCTGGGTAGGATTAAGTAATGGTTTCGCTCAAATAATACATACATATGCTACTGTACATATAGAAGAACGAATGGATGTAAATTTGACTTGTGATTTTGTTGGAGATATGAGAAGTTCAATCCAAGACATTAGTTGCTATTGGCAGAAGAATGAGTCCAAATTGTCAGCTGGGTTTACAATCCGATGGGATAGTGATACACGAAGGGGTACTATGATTTTATCATTGCGAAATGTAAGTAAGACAGATGTAGGAAACTACACCTGTATTGTTTGGATTAAAGAGAGTTTTGATTATGGAAAAAGGGCATTAGAGGTTACTGCAAAATCAGAACCTATGCAGAAAAGAAACAGAGCCAGGAGAGAGTTAAAAGATTTGGAAAAAGACGAAATGCAACCAATACAAATAATCCAGGCGCCACAACAGGAAACACAAGAAAATCTAATGCAAAAGAAAGTTAGCTGAAAAACACCCAGTCTAGAACTGTACAAAAGTATACACTTGTGACACCCCGAAAGTGAAGTTACCTTTCCACCTGTGGTCCTTGCATTAAGGACAGGTTGTGCCTGTAGAGGAATTAAATACTCCATGAGTGAACCTGTAATACAATTCGGAGTGAGAACAGATTGTAGAACTACGATCAGGAGCACAGGAAATTTAGTTTGGGTTACAAGTGATGGACAATGGACGACTCACCTCCCCTTGGATGGGTTGGTGACTGAAATAACTTTAGGGTTACCAACTCTCTGCCCAATTTGGAAGAAAGCGCCATTTAAGGGTAGATTAGAAAATTTATGGATAATGAAGAGAGAAATAAAGGATGATGATGATTGGCAAGAACCATCATCCGGTGTGAAGTTAGGTTGGGCTTTAGAATCATTGTTTGCTCCAATTAGTGCTTATCGGAATAGAGAAATGTTGTACCGGTTGTTAGGACAAACGGAAAGGCTAGCAAGAGTGACTAAAGAAGGATTTAAGGAAATAAACTTACAATTACAGGCAACCACAAAAATGACCCTGCAAAATAGAATGGCATTAGATATGCTGTTGCTAAAAGAACATGGAGTATGTGGTTATTTACGAGATAAGATTGATCATTGTTGTGTACATATTCCGAATGTTACAGCCGCGGTAGAACGTGATTTGTCTCAGCTAACGCAAATTGAACATGCAACTGAGGAAGAAAGAGAAGAAAGTACCCATAATTGGGTGGCTGCTTTAGCAAAGTCATTTGGATTGAACATCTCTGGTTGGGTAGCATCTTTAATTCAATGGTGTATAATAATTATAATTATTATGTTAGCTATTATGGGAGTGTTGCGTTTGATTCAAAATATTGTTAATAAGGAACGGCAACACTTGGGGAAAATTTTAAAAGCTGTTACCAGGAAGAATCATGAACTTCCCCCGAGATATGAAGACATTGGAAATAATTCATTGCAGCTACAATCACCAGTTTGAGACGGTCCAAAGAATATGGAAATCTGCGGAACCGATGATGAAAATCCTTGCAGTCTGGAAGACTTGAAGTATTTTCAAAGGGGGGAATTGTTACATTATATTGATTAGAATAGGTTATACTTGGTAGACAAGATGAAGGTATAATTGCAGGTGTTGGGTACAGTACAATCTGATGAACTGGGTACAGTACAATCTGATGAACTGGGTACAGCACAATCTGATGAACTAGGTAAATGATAAGCAAATCTTGGCAACAGTAACTGAAGAAACTATAAATGGGAAACAATCATGTAGCTTAGCAATTCTGTTGATTATGTTACGTAACCGAACACTATAAATATTAACCAAGTTAAACGGGGATTTGGGATTCTCAGCTTTGGACATGAGTCCCTGAGACCCCGGGCCCCGAATAAAGCACCGCATATAACTGCTTTCGTAGTTATGTGTTTCTTTACGGGCAACAGTTTTCTGGCGACCCAGATGGGACTTCGGGAGTAGTGTTGACGGTTCGCTTTCCGATTTTGCTCCGTGCCGGCACCGAGGAATTCTCGGGGAGCCATCGGCTGCGCCCGCTCTGCGCTGCTGCTGACGTCCCAAAGTGGTAAGCCCGAAGGTGCTTTATTGTAATATTTGGTCGGGTGCCTGCCTAATAAGACGTGACGGCGATTCACGCAAGGTTGGGCTAACGAGCTCGAGGTCTGGTCTGTGGAAGCCTAGGCGCTGGCCGTCAGACGGAGCGAAAGCCCCGCAGGTCCAGCACTCACGGACATACGTGGCTGTCTCGTGAGTTTGGTTTGGTCTTTTGTTTCCCATCAGAGGCTATCTTTCCGTTTTCTACCCCGTAGATTTAGTGTGTGTGTGTGTGTGGAGTGAGTGTGTAAGACCATGGTAATACCGGATAATTCTCCGTTAGGATGTTTATTAAAGCATTGGAAAAGTGCGGGATATTTTCAGAGTATGAGTAAAAGTCGATTTATAGATTATTGTACGAATTGGTGGCCACAATATGAGTATGATGGACCCCGGTGGCCTGAACACGGAAGTTTAGATCCGGGTGTTATAGGTCCATTAATGAGATATTGTTAAGAACTTGAAAAATGGGATGAAGTACCATATGTTGATCTATTTTATGATATACGTAATCATCCAGATATGCAGAGAGAATGTGGAATGTTGTTGGTACATCCCGAAAAAAAGATAAAACAAAACGTGGAGGATGTGTAGGTAATAAGAAGCGTATGACTTGTTTGGCAATACAAAATTCAATAAGAGAGCCAGAGGAGGTATCACTTTTAGCATCACCGACGGCCCCTGTGATGTCCGATATAGATGCAGGGGACGATAGTGATACTGATAGTATTAAGGCGGTAAAACCGTCAGAATCAATTAATACTGGAGCGATCCAGATTAAGTTAACACCGAAGGGTTCGCCAGGGCATTCATCATGCCCAAGACAAGCGCAACGAACCCCAATTGCACAGAGAACAAGACAAGGGAGGAAGGAACAAGAGCAAAACAGTAAAGTATTATTAGCCCCTTTACGAGAGGCAATTTCGGGGACTGATAAAGTATATGGGAAAGTTCCTTTTTCCCCAGGAGATTTAGTAATTTGGAAGCAATCAGCTGGAAAGTGTACAATAATAGGGAAAAAAAAAAAAAAAAAACAAACCACAAAGAGAAATCAGGCAGGATTATTAGCAATGTTACAACGAGTAAATCAAGGAATAAGAGGCAGAAGTAGAGGACGAGGTCGAGGAGGATACAGGGTAGGAGGCATGCGGGGAATACCTCAAAATCAGCTAGGGATAAATCAGTGTGCGTTTTGCAGACAACAGGGACATTGGAAAAATGAGTGCCCAGTGAAAATGAATTTGGCCCAGCAGACTTCAGTAGGAGGAACACCAATGGCAGAAACAATGATGTTAGGACATTTGGGGCAACATAGTAGCTGACTAAGTGATGGATTAAAAGTGACAACAGAAATTGATGGGGAAGAGAAACAATTATTGGTAGATACTGGGGCAACTTATTCTGTTTTAAATACTTGTTTAGGAAAGATAGGAGATACGATGATAACTGTGGTAGGAGCTACAGGAAAAACAGAGCAACGGCCCTTTCTGCGGCCATTGCATCTAAATTTTAGGGGTAAAGAATTAGATCATGAATTTCTCTATGTACCGGATTGTCCTACATCTTTGTTAGGACGAGATTTATTGTCAAGATTTAATGCTAAAATAATATTTGAAAATGGAAAAGCTAAGTTGCAGATACCTGAGGAAGAAATAGCTAGAATATTTATAGTAAAAGAAATAGCTAATACAACAATACCAATAGAGGTAGAAAACGCTGTAGTACCATGGGTATGGGAGACACAAGTACCGGGATTAGCGAAAGCAGCAAAACCTGTCATAGTAGAATTGAAAGAAGGTGTCCAACCGGTAAGAGTTAGACAATATCCTATACAGTTAGAAGCTAGGAAAGGGGTAGCACCATTAATTGCAAAATTTTTGATGCACAATGTGTTAGAAGAATGTGAATCTGAATATAATACACCGATATTTCCTATAAGAAAACCTAACGGAGATTATAGGTTAGTTCAAGATTTAAGAGCTGTAAACGAAATAGTTAAAGATATACATCCAGTAGTAGCAAATCCTTATACATTGTTAACATCTGTGGCAGAACAATTTAGATACTTTTCTGTAATTGATTTAAAAGATGCTTTCTTCTGCATCCCATTGGCATTACAAAGTAGGAAATTATTTGCGTTTGAATGGGAAAATCCGGATACAGGACGAAAACGACAGCTGACCTGGACCAGGTTACCACAAGGCTTCAAAAACAGTCCTACAATATTTGGGAATCAGCTGGCACGAGAACTGGAGGATTGGAAGGAGCAAGGATATTTTCAATTACCATCAAAAGCATACTTATTGTTGCAATATGTGGATGACATTTTCGTGGCGACAGAAAGGTATGAAAACTGCATTACTGTTACAGTTGCGTGATTAAATTTACTGGGACAGAGCGGTTATCGAGTTTCTAAGGAAAAAGCCCAAATTGCCCGGGAAAAAGTGATATATCTGGGATGTGAAATTTCCCAAGGACAAAGACGGTTGGGGGTGAATAGAATACAAGCGATTTGTGCCATCCCTGAACCTAGAAATTTGCACGAGTTACGAACTTTTCTAGGAATGACAGGGTGGTGCAGACTCTGGATTTTGAATTATGGACTGTTAGCCAAACCACTGTATGCAGCTTTAAAAGAGCCACAATTAGTTTGGAGTTTAGAGTGTAAAAGGGCTTTTCAAGACTTAAAACAGGCTCTGCAAGAAGCCCCAGCATTAGGATTGCCTGATTTGACAAAAACATTTCAACTCTTTGTACATGAGCGGCAACGACTAGCGCTTGGAGTTTTAACTCAACGAATTGGATCATGGAAGAGACCGGTGGGCTATTTTTCCAAGCAGTTGGATATGGTAAGTGCCGGATGGCCTTCTTGCCTCCGAGCAGTGGCTGCTACTGTAATGTTAGTCCAAGAAGCTAGAAAATTGACATTGGGAACAAAAATGGAAGTATTTGTGCCCCACATGGTGATTGCAGTTTTGGAACAAAAGGGGGGTCATTGGTTGTCATCCGGTAGAATGTTGAAATATCAGGCAATATTGAGAGAACAGGATGATATATTTTTAAAGATAACAACATGTTTGAATCCCGCTGAATTTTTAGGTAGCAAAATAGAGGAAGGCGAGCTGGAACATGATTGTATTGAGGTGATCGAACAAACTTACGCCAGTAGGGTAGATCTGAAAGATATTCCCCTTGTAAATCCTGACTGGACATTATTTACAGACGGTAGCAGCTTTGTTGAGAATGGAACACGATATTCTGGATATGCTGTGGTTACTAAGCTTGAAGTAATTGAAGCAAAGGCATTAATGCCAGGAACGTCAGCGCAAAAGGCAGAACTGGTCGCTCTAATTCGGGCTTTAATACCGAGTACGGATAAGAGAGTGAATATTTGGACAGATTCTAAATACGCTTTTGGAATAATACATATACATGGAGCTTTATGGAAGGAAAGAGGATTGTTGACGGCTCAAGGTAGTATTATTAAATATCGAACCGAGATCTTACAGTTATTAGAGGCTGTGGTACTACCTCAGCAAGTGGCTGTAATGCATTGTCGAGGACATCAGAGGGATGGCAGCGATGTGGCACAAGGAAACATGAAGGCAGACCAGGCAGCCAAAATTGCTGCACGGCAAGTATGGACTGAATTAGCTCTAATACCTACTAAGGTAAGCCCGATTACTGCTCATCTCTCTGTAAATCCCTTTTATACCCAAGAAGATGAAAAATTAGCCGATTTGGTAAAGGCACAGAAGAATTCACATGGATGGTATGTAACAGGTAATGGACAAGTAGTAGTGCCTGCTACAATTATGAAACGAATAATACAAACTGAACATAATAAATGCCATTGGGGAGCAGAAGCATTGGTGCAGTTTTTAAAGCGGAGCATTATATCTGCACAAATGTTAACAATAGCAAAAGGGGTGAATGCGAAGTGTCCAGTATGTTTAAAGAATAATCCGGTAATACGAAAACAAATTCAAATGGGAACTTTGAAAGTGGGAATAGAACCAGGTGACTATTGGCAAGTGGATTTTGCAGAATTACCTAAATCAAAAGGGTTTAAGTATTTATTGGTATACGTATGTACCTTTTCAGGGTGGCTAGAAGCATTTCCCTGTAGAACGAATCAAGCTAGAGAAGTAGTAAAAACTTTGTTAAAAGAGATCATACCTAGATTTGGGGTACCTTTAGGAATTTCTTCAGATCGAGGCCCACACTTTATAGCTAAAATAGTACAGGAAATTAGTGAAATGCTTGGAATTAGCTGGGATTTACATACACCGTGGAGGCCACAATCTAGTGGAAAGGTAGAAAGGATGAATCAAACATTAAAAGGACAAATTAAAAAGATATGCCAGGAAGCTCAAATCCAATGGCCACAGGCATTGCCCCTTGCTTTATTGAGAATTCGTATAAAACCTAGAGAAGGGTTGTCTGTAAGTCCCTATGAAATTCTGTACGGTAAGCCATATACTGCACCAACGAAGGGAATGGGAAGTGCAGATTTACACCTCCAAGGAGATCAAGATGTTTATAGTTATATAATTTCTTTAAGCAGATTACTCACAGCCTTACGTGCCGCGATCATCTGGAATCGCCCTTTGCCGTTGGAGAATCAACCAGGAGACCAAGCGTATGTTCGAAATTGGCAAACGGAGCCTTTAAAGGAACAGTGGCATGGACTTTATTTGGTACTATTGATAACATTTACCGCTGTGAAAGTAGCAGGAATTGATAATTGGATTCGTTATACCAGAGTGAAGAAGGTACCATCACAATGGGGGGTAAAAATGATCACTCCTACAAAACTGAGATTTACATCTTGGTAATACTATGCTGGGTAGGATTAAGTAATGGTTTCGCTCAAATAATACATACATATGCTACTGTACATATAGAAGAACGAATGGATGTAAATTTGACTTGTGATTTTGTTGGAGATATGAGAAGTTCAATCCAAGACATTAGTTGCTATTGGCAGAAGAATGAGTCCAAATTGTCAGCTGGGTTTACAATCCGATGGGATAGTGATACACGAAGGGGTACTATGATTTTATCATTGCGAAATGTAAGTAAGACAGATGTAGGAAACTACACCTGTATTGTTTGGATTAAAGAGAGTTTTGATTATGGAAAAAGGGCATTAGAGGTTACTGCAAAATCAGAACCTATGCAGAAAAGAAACAGAGCCAGGAGAGAGTTAAAAGATTTGGAAAAAGACGAAATGCAACCAATACAAATAATCCAGGCGCCACAACAGGAAACACAAGAAAATCTAATGCAAAAGAAAGTTAGCTGAAAAACACCCAGTCTAGAACTGTACAAAAGTATACACTTGTGACACCCCGAAAGTGAAGTTACCTTTCCACCTGTGGTCCTTGCATTAAGGACAGGTTGTGCCTGTAGAGGAATTAAATACTCCATGAGTGAACCTGTAATACAATTCGGAGTGGGAATAGATTGTAGAACTACGATCAGGAGCACAGGAAATTTAGTTTGGGTTACAAGTGATGGACAATGGACGACTCACCTCCCCTTGGATGGGTTGGTGACTGAAATAACTTTAGGGTTACCAACTCTCTGCCCAATTTGGAAGAAAGCGCCATTTAAGGGTAGATTAGAAAATTTATGGATAATGAAGAGAGAAATAAAGGATGATGATGATTGGCAAGAACCATCATCCGGTGTGAAGTTAGGTTGGGCTTTAGAATCATTGTTTGCTCCAATTAGTGCTTATCGGAATAGAGAAATGTTGTACCGGTTGTTAGGACAAACGGAAAGGCTAGCAAGAGTGACTAAAGAAGGATTTAAGGAAATAAACTTACAATTACAGGCAACCACAAAAATGACCCTGCAAAATAGAATGGCATTAGATATGCTGTTGCTAAAAGAACATGGAGTATGTGGTTATTTACGAGATAAGATTGATCATTGTTGTGTACATATTCCGAATGTTACAGCCGCGGTAGAACGTGATTTGTCTCAGCTAACGCAAATTGAACATGCAACTGAGGAAGAAAGAGAAGAAAGTACCCATAATTGGGTGGCTGCTTTAGCAAAGTCATTTGGATTGAACATCTCTGGTTGGGTAGCATCTTTAATTCAATGGTGTATAATAATTATAATTATTATGTTAGCTATTATGGGAGTGTTGCGTTTGATTCAAAATATTGTTAATAAGGAACGGCAACACTTGGGGAAAATTTTAAAAGCTGTTACCAGGAAGAATCATGAACTTCCCCCGAGATATGAAGACATTGGAAATAATTCATTGCAGCTACAATCACCAGTTTGAGACGGTCCAAAGAATATGGAAATCTGCGGAACCGATGATGAAAATCCTTGCAGTCTGGAAGACTTGAAGTATTTTCAAAGGGGGGAATTGTTACATTATATTGATTAGAATAGGTTATACTTGGTAGACAAGATGAAGGTATAATTGCAGGTGTTGGGTACAGTACAATCTGATGAACTGGGTACAGTACAATCTGATGAACTGGGTACAGCACAATCTGATGAACTAGGTAAATGATAAGCAAATCTTGGCAACAGTAACTGAAGAAACTATAAATGGGAAACAATCATGTAGCTTAGCAATTCTGTTGATTATGTTACGTAACCGAACACTATAAATATTAACCAAGTTAAACGGGGATTTGGGATTCTCAGCTTTGGACATGAGTCCCTGAGACCCCGGGCCCCGAATAAAGCACCGCATATAACTGCTTTCGTAGTTATGTGTTTCTTTACGGGCAACAGTTTTCTGGCGACCCAGATGGGACTTCGGGAGTAGTGTTGACGGTTCGCTTTCCGATTTTGCTCCGTGCCGGCACCGAGGAATTCTCGGGGAGCCATCGGCTGCGCCCGCTCTGCGCTGCTCCTGACGTCCCAAAGTGGTAAGCCCGAAGGTGCTTTATTGTAATATTTGGTCGGGTGCCTGCCTAATAAGACGTGACGGCGATTCACGCAAGGTTGGGCTAACGAGCTCGAGGTCTGGTCTGTGGAAGCCTAGGCGCTGGCCGTCAGACGGAGCGAAAGCCCCGCAGGTCCAGCACTCACGGACATACGTGGCTGTCTCGTGAGTTTGGTTTGGTCTTTTGTTTCCCATCAGAGGCTATCTTTCCGTTTTCTACCCCGTAGATTTAGTGTGTGTGTGTGTGGAGTGAATGTGTAAGACCATGGTAATACCGGATAATTCTCCGTTAGGATGTTTATTAAAGCATTGGAAAAGTGCGGGATATTTTCAGAGTATGAGTAAAAGTCGATTTATAGATTATTGTACGAATTGGTGGCCACAATATGAGTATGATGGACCCCGGTGGCCTGAACACGGAAGTTTAGATCCGGGTGTTATAGGTCCATTAATGAGATATTGTTAAGAACTTGAAAAATGGGATGAAGTACCATATGTTGATCTATTTTATGATATACGTAATCATCCAGATATGCAGAGAGAATGTGGAATGTTGTTGGTACATCCCGAAAAAAAGATAAAACAAAACGTGGAGGATGTGTAGGTAATAAGAAGCGTATGACTTGTTTGGCAATACAAAATTCAATAAGAGAGCCAGAGGAGGTATCACTTTTAGCATCACCGACGGCCCCTGTGATGTCCGATATAGATGCAGGGGACGATAGTGATACTGATAGTATTAAGGCGGTAAAACCGTCAGAATCAATTAATACTGGAGCGATCCAGATTAAGTTAACACCGAAGGGTTCGCCAGGGCATTCATCATGCCCAAGACAAGCGCAACGAACCCCAATTGCACAGAGAACAAGACAAGGGAGGAAGGAACAAGAGCAAAACAGTAAAGTATTATTAGCCCCTTTACGAGAGGCAATTTCGGGGACTGATAAAGTATATGGGAAAGTTCCTTTTTCCCCAGGAGATTTAGTAATTTGGAAGCAATCAGCTGGAAAGTGTACAATAATAGGGAAAAAAAAAAAAAAAAACAAACCACAAAGAGAAATCAGGCAGGATTATTAGCAATGTTACAACGAGTAAATCAAGGAATAAGAGGCAGAAGTAGAGGACGAGGTCGAGGAGGATACAGGGTAGGAGGCATGCGGGGAATACCTCAAAATCAGCTAGGGATAAATCAGTGTGCGTTTTGCAGACAACAGGGACATTGGAAAAATGAGTGCCCAGTGAAAATGAATTTGGCCCAGCAGACTTCAGTAGGAGGAACACCAATGGCAGAAACAATGATGTTAGGACATTTGGGGCAACATAGTAGCTGACTAAGTGATGGATTAAAAGTGACAACAGAAATTGATGGGGAAGAGAAACAATTATTGGTAGATACTGGGGCAACTTATTCTGTTTTAAATACTTGTTTAGGAAAGATAGGAGATACGATGATAACTGTGGTAGGAGCTACAGGAAAAACAGAGCAACGGCCCTTTCTGCGGCCATTGCATCTAAATTTTAGGGGTAAAGAATTAGATCATGAATTTCTCTATGTACCGGATTGTCCTACATCTTTGTTAGGACGAGATTTATTGTCAAGATTTAATGCTAAAATAATATTTGAAAATGGAAAAGCTAAGTTGCAGATACCTGAGGAAGAAATAGCTAGAATATTTATAGTAAAAGAAATAGCTAATACAACAATACCAATAGAGGTAGAAAACGCTGTAGTACCATGGGTATGGGAGACACAAGTACCGGGATTAGCGAAAGCAGCAAAACCTGTCATAGTAGAATTGAAAGAAGGTGTCCAACCGGTAAGAGTTAGACAATATCCTATACAGTTAGAAGCTAGGAAAGGGGTAGCACCATTAATTGCAAAATTTTTGATGCACAATGTGTTAGAAGAATGTGAATCTGAATATAATACACCGATATTTCCTATAAGAAAACCTAACGGAGATTATAGGTTAGTTCAAGATTTAAGAGCTGTAAACGAAATAGTTAAAGATATACATCCAGTAGTAGCAAATCCTTATACATTGTTAACATCTGTGGCAGAACAATTTAGATACTTTTCTGTAATTGATTTAAAAGATGCTTTCTTCTGCATCCCATTGGCATTACAAAGTAGGAAATTATTTGCGTTTGAATGGGAAAATCCGGATACAGGACGAAAACGACAGCTGACCTGGACCAGGTTACCACAAGGCTTCAAAAACAGTCCTACAATGTTTGGGAATCAGCTGGCACGAGAACTGGAGGATTGGAAGGAGCAAGGATATTTTCAATTACCATCAAAAGCATACTTATTGTTGCAATATGTGGATGACATTTTCGTGGCGACAGAAAGGTATGAAAACTGCATTACTGTTACAGTTGCGTGATTAAATTTACTGGGACAGAGCGGTTATCGAGTTTCTAAGGAAAAAGCCCAAATTGCCCGGGAAAAAGTGATATATCTGGGATGTGAAATTTCCCAAGGACAAAGACGGTTGGGGGTGAATAGAATACAAGCGATTTGTGCCATCCCTGAACCTAGAAATTTGCACGAGTTACGAACTTTTCTAGGAATGACAGGGTGGTGCAGACTCTGGATTTTGAATTATGGACTGTTAGCCAAACCACTGTATGCAGCTTTAAAAGAGCCACAATTAGTTTGGAGTTTAGAGTGTAAAAGGGCTTTTCAAGACTTAAAACAGGCTCTGCAAGAAGCCCCAGCATTAGGATTGCCTGATTTGACAAAAACATTTCAACTCTTTGTACATGAGCGGCAACGACTAGCGCTTGGAGTTTTAACTCAACGAATTGGATCATGGAAGAGACCGGTGGGCTATTTTTCCAAGCAGTTGGATATGGTAAGTGCCGGATGGCCTTCTTGCCTCCGAGCAGTGGCTGCTACTGTAATGTTAGTCCAAGAAGCTAGAAAATTGACATTGGGAACAAAAATGGAAGTATTTGTGCCCCACATGGTGATTGCAGTTTTGGAACAAAAGGGGGGTCATTGGTTGTCATCCGGTAGAATGTTGAAATATCAGGCAATATTGAGAGAACAGGATGATATATTTTTAAAGATAACAACATGTTTGAATCCCGCTGAATTTTTAGGTAGCAAAATAGAGGAAGGCGAGCTGGAACATGATTGTATTGAGGTGATCGAACAAACTTACGCCAGTAGGGTAGATCTGAAAGATATTCCCCTTGTAAATCCTGACTGGACATTATTTACAGACGGTAGCAGCTTTGTTGAGAATGGAACACGATATTCTGGATATGCTGTGGTTACTAAGCTTGAAGTAATTGAGGCAAAGGCATTAATGCCAGGAACGTCAGCGCAAAAGGCAGAACTGGTCGCTCTAATTCGGGCTTTAATACCGAGTACGGATAAGAGAGTGAATATTTGGACAGATTCTAAATACGCTTTTGGAATAATACATATACATGGAGCTTTATGGAAGGAAAGAGGATTGTTGACGGCTCAAGGTAGTATTATTAAATATCGAACCGAGATCTTACAGTTATTAGAGGCTGTGGTACTACCTCAGCAAGTGGCTGTAATGCATTGTCGAGGACATCAGAGGGATGGCAGCGATGTGGCACAAGGAAACATGAAGGCAGACCAGGCAGCCAAAATTGCTGCACGGCAAGTATGGACTGAATTAGCTCTAATACCTACTAAGGTAAGCCCGATTACTGCTCATCTCTCTGTAAATCCCTTTTATACCCAAGAAGATGAAAAATTAGCCGATTTGGTAAAGGCACAGAAGAATTCACATGGATGGTATGTAACAGGTAATGGACAAGTAGTAGTGCCTGCTACAATTATGAAACGAATAATACAAACTGAACATAATAAATGCCATTGGGGAGCAGAAGCATTGGTGCAGTTTTTAAAGCGGAGCATTATATCTGCACAAATGTTAACAATAGCAAAAGGGGTGAATGCGAAGTGTCCAGTATGTTTAAAGAATAATCCGGTAATACGAAAACAAATTCAAATGGGAACTTTGAAAGTGGGAATAGAACCAGGTGACTATTGGCAAGTGGATTTTGCAGAATTACCTAAATCAAAAGGGTTTAAGTATTTATTGGTATACGTATGTACCTTTTCAGGGTGGCTAGAAGCATTTCCCTGTAGAACGAATCAAGCTAGAGAAGTAGTAAAAACTTTGTTAAAAGAGATCATACCTAGATTTGGGGTACCTTTAGGAATTTCTTCAGATCGAGGCCCACACTTTATAGCTAAAATAGTACAGGAAATTAGTGAAATGCTTGGAATTAGCTGGGATTTACATACACCGTGGAGGCCACAATCTAGTGGAAAGGTAGAAAGGATGAATCAAACATTAAAAGGACAAATTAAAAAGATATGCCAGGAAGCTCAAATCCAATGGCCACAGGCATTGCCCCTTGCTTTATTGAGAATTCGTATAAAACCTAGAGAAGGGTTGTCTGTAAGTCCCTATGAAATTCTGTACGGTAAGCCATATACTGCACCAACGAAGGGAATGGGAAGTGCAGATTTACACCTCCAAGGAGATCAAGATGTTTATAGTTATATAATTTCTTTAAGCAGATTACTCACAGCCTTACGTGCCGCGATCATCTGGAATCGCCCTTTGCCGTTGGAGAATCAACCAGGAGACCAAGCGTATGTTCGAAATTGGCAAACGGAGCCTTTAAAGGAACAGTGGCATGGACTTTATTTGGTACTATTGATAACATTTACCGCTGTGAAAGTAGCAGGAATTGATAATTGGATTCGTTATACCAGAGTGAAGAAGGTACCATCACAATGGGGGGTAAAAATGATCACTCCTACAAAACTGAGATTTACATCTTGGTAATACTATGCTGGGTAGGATTAAGTAATGGTTTCGCTCAAATAATACATACATATGCTACTGTACATATAGAAGAACGAATGGATGTAAATTTGACTTGTGATTTTGTTGGAGATATGAGAAGTTCAATCCAAGACATTAGTTGCTATTGGCAGAAGAATGAGTCCAAATTGTCAGCTGGGTTTACAATCCGATGGGATAGTGATACACGAAGGGGTACTATGATTTTATCATTGCGAAATGTAAGTAAGACAGATGTAGGAAACTACACCTGTATTGTTTGGATTAAAGAGAGTTTTGATTATGGAAAAAGGGCATTAGAGGTTACTGCAAAATCAGAACCTATGCAGAAAAGAAACAGAGCCAGGAGAGAGTTAAAAGATTTGGAAAAAGACGAAATGCAACCAATACAAATAATCCAGGCGCCACAACAGGAAACACAAGAAAATCTAATGCAAAAGAAAGTTAGCTGAAAAACACCCAGTCTAGAACTGTACAAAAGTATACACTTGTGACACCCCGAAAGTGAAGTTACCTTTCCACCTGTGGTCCTTGCATTAAGGACAGGTTGTGCCTGTAGAGGAATTAAATACTCCATGAGTGAACCTGTAATACAATTCGGAGTGGGAATAGATTGTAGAACTACGATCAGGAGCACAGGAAATTTAGTTTGGGTTACAAGTGATGGACAATGGACGACTCACCTCCCCTTGGATGGGTTGGTGACTGAAATAACTTTAGGGTTACCAACTCTCTGCCCAATTTGGAAGAAAGCGCCATTTAAGGGTAGATTAGAAAATTTATGGATAATGAAGAGAGAAATAAAGGATGATGATGATTGGCAAGAACCATCATCCGGTGTGAAGTTAGGTTGGGCTTTAGAATCATTGTTTGCTCCAATTAGTGCTTATCGGAATAGAGAAATGTTGTACCGGTTGTTAGGACAAACGGAAAGGCTAGCAAGAGTGACTAAAGAAGGATTTAAGGAAATAAACTTACAATTACAGGCAACCACAAAAATGACCCTGCAAAATAGAATGGCATTAGATATGCTGTTGCTAAAAGAACATGGAGTATGTGGTTATTTACGAGATAAGATTGATCATTGTTGTGTACATATTCCGAATGTTACAGCCGCGGTAGAACGTGATTTGTCTCAGCTAACGCAAATTGAACATGCAACTGAGGAAGAAAGAGAAGAAAGTACCCATAATTGGGTTGCTGCTTTAGCAAAGTCATTTGGATTGAACATCTCTGGTTGGGTAGCATCTTTAATTCAATGGTGTATAATAATTATAATTATTATGTTAGCTATTATGGGAGTGTTGCGTTTGATTCAAAATATTGTTAATAAGGAACGGCAACACTTGGGGAAAATTTTAAAAGCTGTTACCAGGAAGAATCATGAACTTCCCCCGAGATATGAAGACATTGGAAATAATTCATTGCAGCTACAATCACCAGTTTGAGACGGTCCAAAGAATATGGAAATCTGCGGAACCGATGATGAAAATCCTTGCAGTCTGGAAGACTTGAAGTATTTTCAAAGGGGGGAATTGTTACATTATATTGATTAGAATAGGTTATACTTGGTAGACAAGATGAAGGTATAATTGCAGGTGTTGGGTACAGTACAATCTGATGAACTGGGTACAGTACAATCTGATGAACTGGGTACAGCACAATCTGATGAACTAGGTAAATGATAAGCAAATCTTGGCAACAGTAACTGAAGAAACTATAAATGGGAAACAATCATGTAGCTTAGCAATTCTGTTGATTATGTTACGTAACCGAACACTATAAATATTAACCAAGTTAAACGGGGATTTGGGATTCTCAGCTTTGGACATGAGTCCCTGAGACCCCGGGCCCCGAATAAAGCACCGCATATAACTGCTTTCGTAGTTATGTGTTTCTTTACGGGCAACAGTTTTCTGGCGACCCAGATGGGACTTCGGGAGTAGTGTTGACGGTTCGCTTTCCGATTTTGCTCCGTGCCGGCACCGAGGAATTCTCGGGGAGCCATCGGCTGCGCCCGCTCTGCGCTGCTGCTGACGTCCCAAAGTGGTAAGCCCGAAGGTGCTTTATTGTAATATTTGGTCGGGTGCCTGCCTAATAAGACGTGACGGCGATTCACGCAAGGTTGGGCTAACGAGCTCGAGGTCTGGTCTGTGGAAGCCTAGGCGCTGGCCGTCAGACGGAGCGAAAGCCCCGCAGGTCCAGCACTCACGGACATACGTGGCTGTCTCGTGAGTTTGGTTTGGTCTTTTGTTTCCCATCAGAGGCTATCTTTCCGTTTTCTACCCCGTAGATTTAGTGTGTGTGTGTGTGGAGTGAATGTGTAAGACCATGGTAATACCGGATAATTCTCCGTTAGGATGTTTATTAAAGCATTGGAAAAGTGCGGGATATTTTCAGAGTATGAGTAAAAGTCGATTTATAGATTATTGTACGAATTGGTGGCCACAATATGAGTATGATGGACCCCGGTGGCCTGAACACGGAAGTTTAGATCCGGGTGTTATAGGTCCATTAATGAGATATTGTTAAGAACTTGAAAAATGGGATGAAGTACCATATGTTGATCTATTTTATGATATACGTAATCATCCAGATATGCAGAGAGAATGTGGAATGTTGTTGGTACATCCCGAAAAAAAGATAAAACAAAACGTGGAGGATGTGTAGGTAATAAGAAGCGTATGACTTGTTTGGCAATACAAAATTCAATAAGAGAGCCAGAGGAGGTATCACTTTTAGCATCACCGACGGCCCCTGTGATGTCCGATATAGATGCAGGGGACGATAGTGATACTGATAGTATTAAGGCGGTAAAACCGTCAGAATCAATTAATACTGGAGCGATCCAGATTAAGTTAACACCGAAGGGTTCGCCAGGGCATTCATCATGCCCAAGACAAGCGCAACGAACCCCAATTGCACAGAGAACAAGACAAGGGAGGAAGGAACAAGAGCAAAACAGTAAAGTATTATTAGCCCCTTTACGAGAGGCAATTTCGGGGACTGATAAAGTATATGGGAAAGTTCCTTTTTCCCCAGGAGATTTAGTAATTTGGAAGCAATCAGCTGGAAAGTGTACAATAATAGGGAAAAAAAAAAAAAAAAAACAAACCACAAAGAGAAATCAGGCAGGATTATTAGCAATGTTACAACGAGTAAATCAAGGAATAAGAGGCAGAAGTAGAGGACGAGGTCGAGGAGGATACAGGGTAGGAGGCATGCGGGGAATACCTCAAAATCAGCTAGGGATAAATCAGTGTGCGTTTTGCAGACAACAGGGACATTGGAAAAATGAGTGCCCAGTGAAAATGAATTTGGCCCAGCAGACTTCAGTAGGAGGAACACCAATGGCAGAAACAATGATGTTAGGACATTTGGGGCAACATAGTAGCTGACTAAGTGATGGATTAAAAGTGACAACAGAAATTGATGGGGAAGAGAAACAATTATTGGTAGATACTGGGGCAACTTATTCTGTTTTAAATACTTGTTTAGGAAAGATAGGAGATACGATGATAACTGTGGTAGGAGCTACAGGAAAAACAGAGCAACGGCCCTTTCTGCGGCCATTGCATCTAAATTTTAGGGGTAAAGAATTAGATCATGAATTTCTCTATGTACCGGATTGTCCTACATCTTTGTTAGGACGAGATTTATTGTCAAGATTTAATGCTAAAATAATATTTGAAAATGGAAAAGCTAAGTTGCAGATACCTGAGGAAGAAATAGCTAGAATATTTATAGTAAAAGAAATAGCTAATACAACAATACCAATAGAGGTAGAAAACGCTGTAGTACCATGGGTATGGGAGACACAAGTACCGGGATTAGCGAAAGCAGCAAAACCTGTCATAGTAGAATTGAAAGAAGGTGTCCAACCGGTAAGAGTTAGACAATATCCTATACAGTTAGAAGCTAGGAAAGGGGTAGCACCATTAATTGCAAAATTTTTGATGCACAATGTGTTAGAAGAATGTGAATCTGAATATAATACACCGATATTTCCTATAAGAAAACCTAACGGAGATTATAGGTTAGTTCAAGATTTAAGAGCTGTAAACGAAATAGTTAAAGATATACATCCAGTAGTAGCAAATCCTTATACATTGTTAACATCTGTGGCAGAACAATTTAGATACTTTTCTGTAATTGATTTAAAAGATGCTTTCTTCTGCATCCCATTGGCATTACAAAGTAGGAAATTATTTGCGTTTGAATGGGAAAATCCGGATACAGGACGAAAACGACAGCTGACCTGGACCAGGTTACCACAAGGCTTCAAAAACAGTCCTACAATATTTGGGAATCAGCTGGCACGAGAACTGGAGGATTGGAAGGAGCAAGGATATTTTCAATTACCATCAAAAGCATACTTATTGTTGCAATATGTGGATGACATTTTCGTGGCGACAGAAAGGTATGAAAACTGCATTACTGTTACAGTTGCGTGATTAAATTTACTGGGACAGAGCGGTTATCGAGTTTCTAAGGAAAAAGCCCAAATTGCCCGGGAAAAAGTGATATATCTGGGATGTGAAATTTCCCAAGGACAAAGACGGTTGGGGGTGAATAGAATACAAGCGATTTGTGCCATCCCTGAACCTAGAAATTTGCACGAGTTACGAACTTTTCTAGGAATGACAGGGTGGTGCAGACTCTGGATTTTGAATTATGGACTGTTAGCCAAACCACTGTATGCAGCTTTAAAAGAGCCACAATTAGTTTGGAGTTTAGAGTGTAAAAGGGCTTTTCAAGACTTAAAACAGGCTCTGCAAGAAGCCCCAGCATTAGGATTGCCTGATTTGACAAAAACATTTCAACTCTTTGTACATGAGCGGCAACGACTAGCGCTTGGAGTTTTAACTCAACGAATTGGATCATGGAAGAGACCGGTGGGCTATTTTTCCAAGCAGTTGGATATGGTAAGTGCCGGATGGCCTTCTTGCCTCCGAGCAGTGGCTGCTACTGTAATGTTAGTCCAAGAAGCTAGAAAATTGACATTGGGAACAAAAATGGAAGTATTTGTGCCCCACATGGTGATTGCAGTTTTGGAACAAAAGGGGGGTCATTGGTTGTCATCCGGTAGAATGTTGAAATATCAGGCAATATTGAGAGAACAGGATGATATATTTTTAAAGATAACAACATGTTTGAATCCCGCTGAATTTTTAGGTAGCAAAATAGAGGAAGGCGAGCTGGAACATGATTGTATTGAGGTGATCGAACAAACTTACGCCAGTAGGGTAGATCTGAAAGATATTCCCCTTGTAAATCCTGACTGGACATTATTTACAGACGGTAGCAGCTTTGTTGAGAATGGAACACGATATTCTGGATATGCTGTGGTTACTAAGCTTGAAGTAATTGAGGCAAAGGCATTAATGCCAGGAACGTCAGCGCAAAAGGCAGAACTGGTCGCTCTAATTCGGGCTTTAATACCGAGTACGGATAAGAGAGTGAATATTTGGACAGATTCTAAATACGCTTTTGGAATAATACATATACATGGAGCTTTATGGAAGGAAAGAGGATTGTTGACGGCTCAAGGTAGTATTATTAAATATCGAACCGAGATCTTACAGTTATTAGAGGCTGTGGTACTACCTCAGCAAGTGGCTGTAATGCATTGTCGAGGACATCAGAGGGATGGCAGCGATGTGGCACAAGGAAACATGAAGGCAGACCAGGCAGCCAAAATTGCTGCACGGCAAGTATGGACTGAATTAGCTCTAATACCTACTAAGGTAAGCCCGATTACTGCTCATCTCTCTGTAAATCCCTTTTATACCCAAGAAGATGAAAAATTAGCCGATTTGGTAAAGGCACAGAAGAATTCACATGGATGGTATGTAACAGGTAATGGACAAGTAGTAGTGCCTGCTACAATTATGAAACGAATAATACAAACTGAACATAATAAATGCCATTGGGGAGCAGAAGCATTGGTGCAGTTTTTAAAGCGGAGCATTATATCTGCACAAATGTTAACAATAGCAAAAGGGGTGAATGCGAAGTGTCCAGTATGTTTAAAGAATAATCCGGTAATACGAAAACAAATTCAAATGGGAACTTTGAAAGTGGGAATAGAACCAGGTGACTATTGGCAAGTGGATTTTGCAGAATTACCTAAATCAAAAGGGTTTAAGTATTTATTGGTATACGTATGTACCTTTTCAGGGTGGCTAGAAGCATTTCCCTGTAGAACGAATCAAGCTAGAGAAGTAGTAAAAACTTTGTTAAAAGAGATCATACCTAGATTTGGGGTACCTTTAGGAATTTCTTCAGATCGAGGCCCACACTTTATAGCTAAAATAGTACAGGAAATTAGTGAAATGCTTGGAATTAGCTGGGATTTACATACACCGTGGAGGCCACAATCTAGTGGAAAGGTAGAAAGGATGAATCAAACATTAAAAGGACAAATTAAAAAGATATGCCAGGAAGCTCAAATCCAATGGCCACAGGCATTGCCCCTTGCTTTATTGAGAATTCGTATAAAACCTAGAGAAGGGTTGTCTGTAAGTCCCTATGAAATTCTGTACGGTAAGCCATATACTGCACCAACGAAGGGAATGGGAAGTGCAGATTTACACCTCCAAGGAGATCAAGATGTTTATAGTTATATAATTTCTTTAAGCAGATTACTCACAGCCTTACGTGCCGCGATCATCTGGAATCGCCCTTTGCCGTTGGAGAATCAACCAGGAGACCAAGCGTATGTTCGAAACTGGCAAACGGAGCCTTTAAAGGAACAGTGGCATGGACTTTATTTGGTACTATTGATAACATTTACCGCTGTGAAAGTAGCAGGAATTGATAATTGGATTCGTTATACCAGAGTGAAGAAGGTACCATCACAATGGGGGGTAAAAATGATCACTCCTACAAAACTGAGATTTACATCTTGGTAATACTATGCTGGGTAGGATTAAGTAATGGTTTCGCTCAAATAATACATACATATGCTACTGTACATATAGAAGAACGAATGGATGTAAATTTGACTTGTGATTTTGTTGGAGATATGAGAAGTTCAATCCAAGACATTAGTTGCTATTGGCAGAAGAATGAGTCCAAATTGTCAGCTGGGTTTACAATCCGATGGGATAGTGATACACGAAGGGGTACTATGATTTTATCATTGCGAAATGTAAGTAAGACAGATGTAGGAAACTACACCTGTATTGTTTGGATTAAAGAGAGTTTTGATTATGGAAAAAGGGCATTAGAGGTTACTGCAAAATCAGAACCTATGCAGAAAAGAAACAGAGCCAGGAGAGAGTTAAAAGATTTGGAAAAAGACGAAATGCAACCAATACAAATAATCCAGGCGCCACAACAGGAAACACAAGAAAATCTAATGCAAAAGAAAGTTAGCTGAAAAACACCCAGTCTAGAACTGTACAAAAGTATACACTTGTGACACCCCGAAAGTGAAGTTACCTTTCCACCTGTGGTCCTTGCATTAAGGACAGGTTGTGCCTGTAGAGGAATTAAATACTCCATGAGTGAACCTGTAATACAATTCGGAGTGGGAATAGATTGTAGAACTACGATCAGGAGCACAGGAAATTTAGTTTGGGTTACAAGTGATGGACAATGGACGACTCACCTCCCCTTGGATGGGTTGGTGACTGAAATAACTTTAGGGTTACCAACTCTCTGCCCAATTTGGAAGAAAGCGCCATTTAAGGGTAGATTAGAAAATTTATGGATAATGAAGAGAGAAATAAAGGATGATGATGATTGGCAAGAACCATCATCCGGTGTGAAGTTAGGTTGGGCTTTAGAATCATTGTTTGCTCCAATTAGTGCTTATCGGAATAGAGAAATGTTGTACCGGTTGTTAGGACAAACGGAAAGGCTAGCAAGAGTGACTAAAGAAGGATTTAAGGAAATAAACTTACAATTACAGGCAACCACAAAAATGACCCTGCAAAATAGAATGGCATTAGATATGCTGTTGCTAAAAGAACATGGAGTATGTGGTTATTTACGAGATAAGATTGATCATTGTTGTGTACATATTCCGAATGTTACAGCCGCGGTAGAACGTGATTTGTCTCAGCTAACGCAAATTGAACATGCAACTGAGGAAGAAAGAGAAGAAAGTACCCATAATTGGGTTGCTGCTTTAGCAAAGTCATTTGGATTGAACATCTCTGGTTGGGTAGCATCTTTAATTCAATGGTGTATAATAATTATAATTATTATGTTAGCTATTATGGGAGTGTTGCGTTTGATTCAAAATATTGTTAATAAGGAACGGCAACGCTTGGGGAAAATTTTAAAAGCTGTTACCAGGAAGAATCATGAACTTCCCCCGAGATATGAAGACATTGGAAATAATTCATTGCAGCTACAATCACCAGTTTGAGACGGTCCAAAGAATATGGAAATCTGCGGAACCGATGATGAAAATCCTTGCAGTCTGGAAGACTTGAAGTATTTTCAAAGGGGGGAATTGTTACATTATATTGATTAGAATAGGTTATACTTGGTAGACAAGATGAAGGTATAATTGCAGGTGTTGGGTACAGTACAATCTGATGAACTGGGTACAGTACAATCTGATGAACTAGGTACAGCACAATCTGATGAACTGGGTACAGTACAATCTGATGAACTAGGTAAATGATAAGCAAATCTTGGCAACAGTAACTGAAGAAACTATAAATGGGAAACAATCATGTAGCTTAGCAATTCTGTTGATTATGTTACGTAACCGAACACTATAAATATTAACCAAGTTAAACGGGGATTTGGGATTCTCAGCTTTGGACATGAGTCCCTGAGACCCCGGGCCCCGAATAAAGCACCGCATATAACTGCTTTCGTAGTTATGTGTTTCTTTACGGGCAACACACGGGAAAGAGAAAAAGAACGCGTGTAAATCGAAGTGTTTTGTTGGAAGCGAAATGCAATTTTCTGTCTTTGTTACAGAGGCGGAACCGACAATAGCAAATGCTGACAAAGAGCAAAGCCGGACGAGCGAGCGGTTTTTTGCGCTTACTCCCAAAGGGGCGGGCTGAAAGGAGGAAGCAAAAATGCAGCAGCGGACCCTCGATCTCCCCAGAAGCTGCGACAGTAGGAGGCGTTCTGGCCCGGGTAACCAAGGTAACTCTTGATGCGGAACGTTCGTTCTTTCGGCCTCCCTCCCGGAGGCAGCGCTGAGGACTAAGCGACCCGTTGCTGCCCTGCGCCTCTTGTTAACCGTAGCTGCCTTAGTTTTGCTTCGGTCGTTTGTATTTTGTTTTGTTATCGTACACGCGTACGTAGAAAAGGAAAGATAGGATATTTAATTTTTAGATTCGTTGCCACGGCTGAAGCTGAAGAGACAGAGAAACGTAAGCGAGCCGAAGTAATAAAATTAAAGGGAACCGAGCGAGAGCCGTCTCCGTCGCCCCGAAAGGGAAAGCCCGTTCCTCCCGGTGAGGAAGGTTCGCCGGTAATAGCGATCGGAATAACAGATGAGCGACATCTAACGGAAGGTGCGTACGCGTTACGGAAAGGACGCTGCGTCCATCCGTTTCCGTGCGCGTGACTCTCTGCATCTGTGAAGCGTCGTGCTTTAAGAGCTCCAAGACGGCAAATTCCCGTCTTCGGGGAACGGCGGTCAGGTGGCCAGAGAGAGAGGGAGAGGCAAGCGTGCGAATTGTAAAACGAAGAGGTGGCTTTCAGGAAGGCTCATTTAGCGCGACCCCAGGTTAATTGCCTGGCAATGGTCTTTGGGGCAGCAGGAAGACGGCAGCTCGAAGAAAAGGTAAAGCCTTGCGGAATTAGGACTCCTTCCTTCTCGTGTAGTAGATCCGCTTTTGTGCTTAGAAACAACTTTGGATTGTTAATTTCTGCTGAGCTTTGAATACGTCACGTCACGGACTCTTAGGCGACACGGGGGAGTTCAGCTGCGCAGCCTGCCAGAGGAACGTCGCCCACGAGGCCTCGCTAGCCTTGAGGAGCTGTAGGCGCCGATGCACGTGGCTCGTTCTGTCGGGCGCGCAGAGGTTTGCTTTGGCTGCCGAAATTTCAGCTTGGCTTTGCGCCCTGTAGCGGTGGTATTTTTGTATTTCTAAATTGTGTTAATGCTAGGCGTTCGGCACATCGGGGAACGACTGTGTGCTGCCGTGAAGAACTGCAGGCTCCCGCCCTCAGCCCTTTCTCGGCAAGTTATCGGGTGTCGAGAGCGGCCGGGAGACTCCGAATGCCGGCGGAAAGGTTCTCTGCCCGCTCCTGACGAGGAGCCTTCGGCCGCGGGAAGGTCGGCGGCGTCCTTCCCGGACTCGTGAGTAATAAGCCGCGGTTCGCGGGCCGGCAGGGCAGGGGAGGGGAGGGGAGGGGGGGGGGGGGAATAGCGCCTGGTAGCCCGGCGGCTCCGGCGTCGCCGTTGCTAGCGGGGCCCCGAGGTCCATGTGAAGCTTCAGCTGCCTGTCGGGAGCTTTGTTTTGGTGTGTTTACCTGGCAAAAGCAGCGAGGGAGGCCTCAAAGAAGAATTTTCGTGCCTAGGTGGGTAAGCTGCGACCCCAGCTGTCTTTGCCTTGCTTTGCCGCTTAGTGTCGTAACGGCGACTTGGGAGCCCGCGATAAAAACCGTTCCGGGGCCGAAGGGAGGCCCTGCGTTTGCCCCGCTTGGGAAACCGTCGTTAAAGCTTGGGGGGGGGGCCGAGCTCCGAAAGGAGACTCTGCCGGTGACCTCGGTGGTCCGATTCGTTTGCAGGCTGACGTTCCGAGGGCCGGCGAGCGGAAGAGGAGCAGCTCAGCCCGTTCGGTTGATTTCGGCGATCCTGTTTTAAGGAAGCGCGTAAGTACAGACGGGGTCTGGGAGGCTTTTTGCCCGAGACGGGAAAGAGCGAGGAAGACTGGAGAGCGTGGAAAAACTAGGTGCCGCGGGTACTGAAGCTGTTAAGGGCTGAGAGAATTTGGGCTTAAGCATCTGAAAGGGGCTGCTAACGCGCAAGGAGCGGTAAGATACCATCGCTGGACAGCAGGCTCCTTTCCGGCCCTCCGTCCCCCTCTGCAGCCTTCTCGTTCTGTTTGTTTCTGTTCCTCTTTTCTGGCTGGGCTGTGCAGCGATCCCGGAAGGACGTGTCTTTTGAGGTGTGCCTTTGCGAAGGTGGTTCGGCTGCCTGGGGGGATGGATCAAAGCCTTTGAGGCTCCCTCCGATCTGTTTCATTTCCTTTTGAATTTCTTCCTTTCTTTGCTTTCTCCTAGGGCGTCTGTCAGCTAACGAGTAAAGAAGATGGAACGGCCTGTCCGCAGAGGAGAACTGACGCACGGTAAACGTGAATACGCTAGACCTCCGCTACGTCACGGGCGTTTGTTTACGTCCGTGCGTTCCAATCTCTAGTTGCGCATTCGGGACGCGGCATCTGCCCGCTATCCGACTCCTCCGTGTAGCGTAGAAGGCGCTGTACAGCTGCCGGTCTCTACGGGAGGTTGTTAGTGAGAAGGAGAACGGTGTATTCCAGCTCGCGACCGCCAAACGGGCTCCTTTAGGTCCGCTTTCAGACTTGGGGCCTACTTCATCGGTCCGCTTGGACGTGGTTTCTTGGGGGGAACGCTAGTGCTTTCCCTGTGCTTTTCCTGCGTCGAAACCGGTAGTTTATAGGCCAGAGCGGTTATGCCGTACCTTCCTTTGAGAGGCGTTTCGTCCGCGTCTCGGGCTTCGGGGAAAATCAATTGGACGGAATTGCCGAAGGCGCGCCTTGAAATAGGCGGTAAATCTAGAAGCGTGTCTGAATCGCGAGGGGCTCGTAACTTGGTCTTTGTCCTCAACGTCTGCTTTTCTTTCGCTCTTATTGCAGGCTTCCCTCCAACGATCGGCGTCGCTGCGGCGTCTCGTGTTTCACGGGCAGCGGTCTCTGCTCAGTAAGGACGTGAGAACTCCTGCGCTCCCGGAGAGCCCAGGATCCCTGCTCCGGGCTGGTCATTTTAGGCCTTTGTGCGGAGCGTTCTTTCTAGCTACGCGCCCCGCGTGAGCCTCTCCTTCGGCCGTTTTCCCAAGGCGGCGGAAACGCTTCTGGGAAACGCCGTCGTTTCCGAAACGTTTCGCCGTGTCCTTGCCGGTAGGGGATACCGTGAGAGCGGGCAGAGGCGGCCGACGTCTGTGCGAGGAATGAAGCGTGGCGCAAAGAAGGGACCTCTTTGGCCCGCCTGGTCCGCTTTAGAGAGTTTTCTTTTGGACCCGAAGATCGGGTCTGCGAGTGCTGCGCTCAGCGCACGCGTTTGTTCCCCCCCCCCCCCCCCGTTCTTTTAGCAAGACCGTGCGTGTCCTCGAGCTGTTTGTCCCGAGGGGGGAGTCGCTGCGGGAATTGCTGGGGAGGCCCTGACGGCGGGACGTGAAAAAGACGCCTTTGACCGCGTGCGTGCGGCCGAAGGAACGTCAGCCCAAGAATCCGAAGAAGACATGCCGCGTGCCAGCATCTCGTACCGTTTAATAATAAAAACCGAGCAGTCTGTCAAGCAAATAGCGCGGCTTGCTTTGGGCTGTTTATTTTGTTTAACGATCAGTAAAGGCGAGAGGTCGAAAGTTCTAAAGAAGAACGGCTGCTTCTTGGAACGCTTGCAAATTGTCCCGTTAAGTAGGTGGGTGGTTTTTTTGTTTTCGTTTTGTTTTTTTAAGTGCAGCCTCTGACTCTTTTTTGTCTGTGGAGTATTTTGCAACGATGTTCAAAGGAAAGCGCTGTTACGGAAGCCTCTAGGAGCAGCGGCTCGAGCACGACACGCGGCGACGCTGCGCCTCGCAGCAGGCGCTGTAAGTAAGGGCAGATGAGCCGAGGCGAGGGTGGTGAAATCTCTGCAAAGGGCGGGCGGGGGGGCTCTGCAGCGGTGTGCGCGTGCCGGGGGCGGCCGCGCGCCCTGCTGCCCTCGGGGCGTCAAAAAAGCAGTACGGCACGGAAAGGGGGGCGCGCAGGCGCACGGCGGCCGGCCGCGCGCCCTGCTGCCCTCGGGGCGTCCAAAAAGCGGTACGGCACGATAAAGGGGGGCGCGCATGCGCACTGGGTTCCGCCGCGCTCACTGCTGCCACCCTGTGTCCAAAAATCGGTACTGCACCCTGTGGGGGGGCTCGCGTGCGCACTGGGTTCCGCCGTGCTCACTGCTGCCACCCTGTGTCCAAAAATCGGTACTGCACCCTGTGGGGGGGCGCGCGTGCGCACTGGGTTCTGCCATGCTCACTGCTGCCACCCTGTGTCCAAAAATCGGTACTGCACCCTGTGGGGGGGGCTCGCGTGCGTACTGGGTTCCGCCGTGCTCACTGCTGCCACCCTGTGACAGCCGGCGCGCACATGCTCAGTGCCGGTCGCCATGTTTGCTGCTGCTCTCCGCCGTTTCGGTAACGGGTAAGCGAATGGAGCGTGCTCGTCGCCCCTTCCCGGTGCTCTTGGAGCGGCCACGGGCTCGGGCAGCCTCGGGGCGCTCGCTGGGAGTCCCGGGCTGCCGCGGCGGGCTGCGGTTCGCACGCGTGAGCCGCCCGGCTGCAGCGCCGCGGCGCGAGCATGCCATTGCGGGTCTCGCCTCCCTTCGTGCTCCCCCCCGCCCCTCGGGCTCCCCGGCTCCCCCCCGCCCCTCGGGATTCCCCGCTCCACCCGCCCCTCGCGCTCCCCCCCGCTTCTCGGGCTCCCCTCGCGCTCCCCCCCACCCCCGCGCTCCCCCCTGCTTCTCGGGCTCCCCTCGCGCTCCCCCCCCGCTCCTCGGGCTCCCCCTGCTCCCCTCGCGCTCCGCCCCGCCCCTCGCGCTCCCCCCCGCTTCTCGGGCTCCCCTCGCGCTCCGCCCCGCCCCTCGCGCTCCCCCTGCTCCCCTCGCGCTCCCCCTGCTCCCCTCGCGCTCCCCCTGCTCCCCTCGCGCTCCGCCCCGCCCCTCGCGCTCCCCTCGCGCTCCGCCCCGCCCCTCGCGCTCCCCCTGCTCCCCTCGCGCTCCCCCCCGCTTCTTGGGCTCCCCTCGCGCTCCCCCCTGCTTCTCGGGCTCCCCTCTGCTTCTCAGGCTCCTCTCACGCTCCCCCCCGCTCCTCGGGCTCCCCTTGCTCCCCTCGCGCTCTGCCCCGCCCCTCGCACTCCCCCTGCTCCCCTCGCGCTCCCCCCCGCTTCTCGCGCTCCCCCCTGCTTCTCAGGCTCCTCTCGGGCTCCCCTTGCTCCCCTCGCGCTCCCCCCCGCCCCCGCGCTCCCCCCCCGCTTCTCGGGCTCCCCTCGCGCTCCGCCCCGCCCCTCGCGCTCCCCTCGCGCTCCGCCCCACCCCTCGGGCTCCCCCTGCTCCCCTCGCGCTCCCCCCTGCTTCTCGGGCTCCCCCCTGCTTCTCAGGCTCCTCTCGGGCTCCCCTTGCTCCCCTCGCGCTCCGCCCCGCCCCTCGCGCTCCCCCTGGTCCCCTCGCGCTCCCCCCCGCCCCCGCGCTCCCCCCCCGCTTCTCGGGCTCCCCTCGTGCTCCCCCCGCTCCTCGGGCCCCCCTGCTCCCCTCACGCTCCCCCCCACCTCTCGCGCTCCCCTCGCACTCCGCCCCGCCCCTCGGGCTCCCCTCGCTCCCCCCCACCCCTCGGGCTCCCTCTGCTCCCCTCCCGCTCCCCCCCGCCCCTCCCACTCCCCTCGCTCCCCCCCCCCGCGCTGTCCGAGCCGGCACGTGCGCGGTGCTCAAGCGCCACTGCCGCCGCAGTCCGTTGGCGAGCGGCGCATGCGCAGCGGCGGGGAAGCAAGATGGCGGTGAGCAGGGAGGGCGTTTTCGCTCGGCGGCGGCGGCGGGTGAGTGCGGAGGTGGCGTGGAGTGAAGGATGTGGGGCCCCCGGGTGAGGCGAACGCATAGGTTCGGGGGGCGTCGGGCTGCATCCTGCCCGCTGCGGCCGTCGCTGCGTGGAGGCGGCGGTGCGGGGCGAGTGGGGGTGGGGGCGGGCTGGGACCCGGCGCCGCGCTGGGAGCGCGGGTGTGACTTTGCGTTTTGCGTGCGCGGCGTTTAGGGCGCCAGTTCGTTGGCAGCGCGGGCCGGGGCACGCGCTCGCCCCTGCGGAGGCGGCGCGGCGGAGCGGAGCGGGGGGGCAGGCGGGCCCCGGAGCAGGGTTGCGGCGCGGCGTCAGCCCTGTAGTGCTTCCAAACGGCTTACCCCGTAACGTACGATGCAAAGCGGTGTATTAAGACCTTTCCTTTGAGGGAAAGAAGGAAAAAGAAAGAAAGGGGGGAAAGAAAAAAAAAAAAAAAAAACACGGGAAAGAGAAAAAGAACGCGTGTAAATCGAAGTGTTTTGTTGGAAGCGAAATGCAATTTTCTGTCTTTGTTACAGAGGCGGAACCGACAATAGCAAATGCTGACAAAGAGCAAAGCCGGACGAGCGAGCGGTTTTTTGCGCTTACTCCCGAAGGGGCGGGCTTGTGATATGTGCTAATTTGTTACATCAAATTGAGAAACAGCCTTGAAACATCCTGGACTGTGATGTGTGCTAATTGGTTACATCAAAGTAAGAAACAGCCTTGGAAACATCTGTGGGAACATCCTACATCCTGTGGTGGGGGCATGTACCCTGCCTGAGATAAGGGAGTTGAGATAGCAAAGCGGCAATGTTAGTTTAGATAGCCTAATATGGTGATGGCGATGTCACACAACTGTGAAATATAGCACGACTTCGAAAGTTGTAAAATATATGCGTGACCTGAGGGTCACCACTCACAATGCAGAGGGCTGAAGAAGACCCCCTAGCAACAGCCGGCGCAACCGCAGAAGTTACAGGAAGTGCCACATATACCTGGAGCTGGAATTGCATATAAGGAGACTGTGAGGGGGGGATTGCGCGCGCCGTTGGTGGAGCAGGAGATTCCCTCGGCCGCCCAGCGCTGTTTTGCTTACTTGTAACTTGCTCAATTATTTTATTAAATTGGAATTTATGCAACCCGGCCCGAGTGGTTGTCAATTTGTCGCGTTTACCTGTAACAATTTGGTGCCGTGACTCGGATACAGGCTTCCCTGGTTTCGGGACTCTGACTCAGGGGAGGCGCCCCATCCCATCTTCGGATGGCCCCTGAGTGGGTAGTTCCCCTACCAGAACCTGTATTTCCGAACCCTAAATCAGGACAAGTAAGCAAAAGAACTGCAGTACCCCGTAAACTTTGTGCACGAAGATCCGAACGAAGACTCAGGACTGAGTGAGTATATGTATGCGGTTCCGTTCGGTTGGGGTGGGATACCCGGAGCACGTGAGAAGTCCCCAGGGGAGTGCGGACCCTCCAGGAGAGGGGGTCCTTGTGTAACAGGGGACGGAGTGAGTGCGGACCCTCCATGAGGGTGATTGTGTAACAGGGGACCGAAACGGGGCACCCGTCGGCCGACTGGGCCGCCCGCTGCGAAGGGACAACCGTCCTAGCAGTTAAAGACTCGGGTGGTGTGAGTGCGGTCCCCTGCGGAGAGAGAGAGTTGTAATAGGGGACCGAAACGGGGCACCCGTCGGCCGACTGGGCCGCCCGCTGCGAAGGGACAACCGTCCTAGCAGTTAAAGACTCGGGTGGTGTGAGTGCGGTCCCGTGCGGAAAGAAAGAGAGTGACTGGGGTGGGTGCTCCGGAAGATGAGACAGAAAAAGAGCAAGTCTTCTGATCCCATAGAGGGCTCTACGGTACAGTTACCAGATATACCGCCCGATAGCCCTTTAGGATTAATGATTAAGTATTGGAACGATTGGCCCTCCAGAAAAGGCAAAAGTCGAGAAAAAAAATGGTACATTACTGTATGCAAGTATGGGGTGGGAAGCAGATTAGAGGAGACCACCTTTATTGGCCAGTATACGGGTCTTTTGAAAATTGGATATGTCAGGCTCTAAATATATATGTGAATTCAAAGGAGCCCTTTAGTTTAGAAGAAAGTGAGTATGCTAGTTTATGGATAAGACCAGATACTCGGACCATGATATTTACCTTGAAAGAGAAGGGTTCGAGGAAGAAAAGCAAAACACTGGAGGAACTTCCCGTTTCTCCTCCCCCCTATATTCCCTCAGCTCCGGCTCAAAACCCAACACCAGCCCCTCCTCATAGCCCCTCTCCGACGACCCCAGACTGGGATCTAAACCCTCCTAGTTCCCCAGAAGAAACCCGAAGGGTCACGAGGAGTCAAACGAGGGGAGGTGGGCGACCTGATCAGCTGTACCCCTTGCGAGAACTCCCCATGGGAGGACCGCAGCCGGGGATGGGATTTGTGTCTATGCCCCTGAGTTCAGGGGACGTACGGGATTTTAAGAAAGAAATGGGGAATTTATTAGAAGACCCTTTAGGGGTGGCTGAGAAATTAGATCAGTTTTTAGGTCCAAGCCTTTATACATGGGAGGAATTACAATCCATCTTAAGCATATTATTTACAGCGGAAGAAAGGGAAATGATCCGTAGGGCTGGGATGCGGATTTGGGATCAACAACACCAACAAGGTCCCGCTGCAGATATTAAATGGCCCACCCAACGGCCGGATTGGGACAATCAGAATGCTGAGCATCGGACACATATGTCCGATCTGAGAGCCATAATAGTTCAGGGAATCAGGGAATCTGTTCCCAGGGGGCAAAATATTAATAAGGCCTTCATGGAACAACAAAAGAAGGATGAGACACCAACAGAGTGGCTCGAGAGACTTAGAAAAAATCTGCAACTTTATTCCGGGGTAGACCCCAGTACCCCTGTGGGACAGGCTCTATTGAAAACACAGTTTGTAGCAAAGGCCTTTCCAGATATTAGAAGAAAGCTAGAGAAGTTAGATGATTGGCAAGATAGGGGGCTGGACGAATTGCTGAGGGAAGCTCAGAAAGTGCATGTGCGGAGGGAAGAGGAAACCCATCAGCGGCAGGCAAAGATTCTGATGGCAGCAGTCCGAGAAGGGCAGAGAGGAATCCAGGCACAACCCCCTAGGTCGTATAACAGACCTAAAAGAAAGCCACCTCACCAAGAAGGACAACCCAGAGAAGTTGTGACAAGGGACTTGAGGCAGGTGGAGTGTTTTTATTGCCAGAAAAAAGGGCATCTGAAGAGGAATTGTAGGAAGCGAATGCAGGATGAGCAAATGTTCCAAGAAGATTAGGGGGGTCAGGGGCTCTATTTGCTGGGGACTCATAAAGGAACCGAGCCCTTGATAAAATTGAAATTAGGTCCCCAGCGACAAGAAGTAGAATTCCTTGTGGATTCTGGGGCAGAAAGATCTACTGTCCAAACGGTACCCTGGGGGTGTAAACCATCCCCAGAGAACTTATAAGTGATAGGAGCTAAGGGAGAGCCCTTTAAGGTCCCAGTAATTAAAAATGTGGAAATAGAATCAGACTCTCGATTAAGTGTTGGATCCTTTTTATTAGTTCCCGAAGCTGAATATAATTTACTGGGCTGAGATATGATGGTTGAATTAGGAGTCAATTTAGAAGTAGAGAATCAAGAATTAGTTATAAAATTATGCACCCTTACTATTGAAGATGAGGCCAAAATCAACCCTGAAGTTTGGTATACCCCAGAATCAGTAGGAAAACTAGATATTGCTCCTTTTGAAGTGAGCATACGGAATCCAGAAATCCCTGTTAGAGTCAAGCAATATCCAATGTCACAGGAAGGGAGGCAAGGACTCCGACCAGTAATCCAGAGGCTAATAAATCAAAGGTTACTGGAGCCTTGTATGTCTCCCTATAATACCCCCATACTGCCCGTAAAGAAACCAGACGGTACTTATAGATTGGTACAAGATTTAAGAGAAATAAACAAAAGAACAATTACCAGGTTCCCAATTGTAGCTAACCCCGATACCATACTTAGTCAGCTGTCACCTGAGGCTAAATGGTATACGGTTATAGACCTGAAAGATGCATTTTGGGCATGCCCCCTTAAAGAAGAATGTAGAGACTTTTTTGCCTTCAAGTGGGAAGACCCAGATATCCATAGGAAACAACAACTCCGATGGACTGTTTTACCACAAGGGTTTACAGAATCCCCTAATTTGTTTGGGCAAGCCCTGGAGCAGGTTCTAAGTAATTACGAAACTAATCCTCAAATTACTTTAACACAATATGTGGATGATTTGCTTTTAGCAGGAAAAACCCAGGAGGAAGTTAGATGTGAGAGTATTAAGTTGTTAAATTTCCTAAGTTTAAAGGGATTGAAAGTATCGAAATCAAAGTTGCAATTTACGGAAGAAGAGGTGAAGTATTTGGGACATTGGCTTAGCAAGGGCACAAAAAATTGGACCCTGAAAGGGTAAATGGTATACTGTCAATAAGACCCCCGAAGAGCAAAAGACAGGTCCGACAATTGCTGGGGTTATTAGGGTATTGCAGACAATGGATTGAAAATTATAGCAATAAAGTAAAATTTTTATATAAAAAAACTAATAGTAGATGGGCTAATAAAATGGACTCAAACCGATAATCAAAGCCTCGAAGAATTGAAGGCTGACTTGGTGAATGCACCTGTTTTGAGTTTACCAGATATTAAGAGACCATTCTACATGTTTATTAATACACAGGAAGGAACAGCCTTTGGAGTCCTAACACAGGAATGGGCAGGGAAAAAGAAACCTATAGGGTATTTTTCAAAATTGCTAGACCCCGTCAGTCGGGGATGGCCCACTTGCCTACAAGCCATTGTAGCTACAGCCTTATTAGTAGAAGAGGCTAAAAAGATAACCTTTGGAGGAGAATTAAAAATATATACCCCTCATAATATACGAGGAGTATTACAACAAAAAGCCGAAAAATGGATAACCGATGCCAGACTATTAAAATACGAGGGCATTTTAATCCATTCTCCAAAGTTGGAAATTGAGACTACAAGCTTGCAGAATCCAGCCCAGTTCCTGTATGGGGAACCCAGTGGTCAATTAAGACATGATTGCATGCGTCTAATAGAATACCAAACTAAAATAAGAGAAGATTTAGAAGAAGAAGAGTTACCAGAGGGGACTAAATTCTTTGTGGACGGATCCTCTCGCGTAGTTGAAGGGAAACGCAGATCAGGGTATGCTATTGTAGATGGAAAGTCTCTAGAGTTAATAGAATCAGGGCCCCTACACAAAACTTGGTCGGCCCAGGCTTGTGAATTGTATGCAGTTTTTAGAGCCTTAGAAATTTTAAAGGGCAAAATAGGGACTATATACACCGACTCTAAATATGCTTATGGAGTAGTACACACATTTGGGAAAATGTGGGAAGAAAGGGGACTGATTAATTCACAAGGGAAGAATTTAGTGCACGAAAAATTAATCAGAAAAACTTTAGAAGCTCTGAGGGGACCTCGGAGAATCGCAGTAGTACATGTTAGGGGCCATCAAAAAGGCACATTTTACCACATAAGGGGAAATAATCTAGCAGATGAAGAAGCAAAAAAAGCAGCTTTACACCTATTGTCTGAAGGAAAAGAGGGCCAAGATAAACTAGATACCAGGATGAGTTTTACTAAACAGGAAATAGATAAATTACGACAGATAGGAGCCCTAGAAAAAGAAGGTAAATGGGTGCTGCCCGATGATAGAGAAATTGTATCCAAAGGCGTAGCTTGGAGAATCATGAAAGAATTCCACCGACAGACTCACTGGGGAGTGCAAGCATTAGTAGACCAGTTTGGAACTAAATATATGTGCATTGGAATATATGACATAGCAAAAAGACTAGTGGGAGAATGTTTGACCTGTCAGAAGGTTAACAAGCAGCACCTCAGAAAAAAAGGTCCCAGGGGGACGATCCATAGCCAGGAGACCATTTGAGAAAATACAGGTTGACTTTACAGAACTCCCAGAAGTGGGCAGGTATAAATACCTATTAGTTATAGTAGATCATTTAACTTACTTTGTAGAAGCTTTTCCCGTAGCCCGAGCAACTGCGAAATCGGTAACCAAGATATTGTTAGAAAATATCATACCCCGGTATGGGAATGTATTGGTCATAGACTCAGACAGGGGGCCACATTTTACATCCAAGGTCATTAAAGAAACATTAGATCCTTTAGGAATCAAGTGGGAGTATCACACTCCCTGGCATCCTCAAAGTTCAGGAAAGGTAGAAAGGATGAATGGGGAAATAAAAAAACAGTTAACAAAGCTAATGATGGAAACCCAGATGAATTGGATCAAGTGTTTACCCTTAGCTTTGTTGAATATACGAACTCAGCCCAGAACTGACACAGGAGTCTCCCCTTTTGAAATGTTATATGGGATGCCATATGATTTAGAAATACCAAAAGAACATCCTAAAGTAGAAGAGAGATTATTACAGAAATATATTACAGAGCTTATGAAGAGAAGACAAGAATTGATAAAGAAAGGACTAATAGCACAGAGACCTCCACTAGATGTAGCCATTCACCGAGTTAACCCTGGAGACAAGGTTTTAATTAAAACCTGGAAAGACTCATCCTTGACTCCCCGCTGGGAGGGACCTTTCCTTGTTTTGCTTACCACAGACACTGCTATTCGCACCACAGAGCGAGGATGGACACATGCCAGCAGAATTAAAGGACCGATTTCAGAATCATCGTGGGAAGCCTTTGGAAACCCGGACAATTTAAAAGTAACCTTTAAGAAGAAACCTGGAAACCTCGATAAGTGAGACCACCTTTTGTAAAACCTAACATAGTATTTGTTATAACCCCACATAGTATTTGTTATCCCTTTGTGTGTTATGCATGTAGGGTTTGTAAAGGGAAGTAGTGGACTCATTGTTAGTACGGGTATCTCCCTAACGGCATTTGCCGCCCTTGTTACGACAAAATTGACTTATTGGACATTAAAAGATCTTAAGAAAAGATCGGTAGAACGGTGGGAAGCCTTTGTTAAAAGGAGTACAACCAGAGAAAGGTTGTACCCACGCCAACCACCCCAAATCACATAAGGCTAAAATTGAAAACACCAATTATAGGCGGACCGCGCCGTATGTTGAGTGTCACTCTTGGGAATTGGGAAGCCTTTAAAAAAATCTAAAAGGCTCATACAGGAGGTTCCCCTGAAGAATACGGCTGCTGCCGAGAAGACGGTACACCCTGCTGCTCTGAAGCAAAAGAGTAGGCAGGGGAGGCAGAGACGTATAGAACTTGTGGGGATCGAGGCCGATAAGCCACCTCCTAAGCAGGAATACCCAAAATTGTAAGACCCAGACTCTTTAAAGTCCCAGAGACACTTGGCATCACGGACCGCCCCTCCAAGGCATTAAGGGTTCGTAAAATATCCGTTGACCAAGCCATGGGTCCACTACTCCTCTGGAAGATGATTGTGCTGGGCTTATTAGGAAGACGAATCCAAGGGGAACATAATGTACACCAACCCTTTAAATGGTCATTAATGAGATGGGAAGATCAAACAGTGATCCAAGTACGAAGCGTACCCGGGAACCCTACATTCACACCTACCTTGTGTGAATTGGTACCCATTGAGCCATGTTTAAATCTAAAGGGGTTTTACTTTTGCCCTAGTTCTAATCCTGGGCGAGGATACTGTAACTACCCAAACTCTTATTATTGTGCTTATTGGGGATGTGAAACTATAGCCTCTGATTGGACACCCGGCGCAGGATCAGATAAGTTTATTCAGACCCAGTGGGGACCCTATGGTTGTACACCCCCCAAACGAGACTCTTCTGGAGGTACGCGTCCGTCCTCCCATTCGGACTGTAAACATTTAATGATAAATATCACCCGTCCTGAAGATCCAGGGTGGTTTTTGGGAAAGACCTGGGGAGTCCGGTACTGGGAGCCCGGGACCGATAGGGGTGGATTGATTTTCATAAAGAAAGAAAGTGTGCAACCTGCTCCTCAAGCAATAGGGCCGAATCTAGCCGTTAAAGGAGCAAAATTAAGAATCAAACCAACGGCTGCGATAATGAATTTGACAAGTATTCCTATGAGCCACCCCACCCCGAAAGATACTGTTGTAATCTCAGAAAGTAAAGCCACAGAGGGGGTAGACAATCCTCTGTGGAAGATTGTACAGGCAACCTACAAAGTATTAAATGCTACAACCCCTAGTATAACCACCCATTGCTGGTTATGCTACGACATAAGACCCCTTTTTATGAAGCAATAGGAGTAAATATGACATATACTGTGAGCAATGATCCCGGCTCACAGTGTCAATGGGAAGATAAGAAGAAGGGGTTGACCATGGAGCAAGTTACGGGAATGGGAATGTGTATTGGTAAAATACCAAAATCAAAGAAAAAGCTGTGTGGGTCTGTGACACTGCAAACCTACACCTCCGAAATTGGATGGATTATTCCCACCCAAGGAGCTAGGTGGATATGTTCAAAAACGGGCCTAACTCCCTGTGTCTCCCTAAGGGTACTTGGTGAGTCCCAAGAATATTGTATACAAATAGAGGTAGTTCCCAGGATCTTGTACCACCCAGAAAATGTGATGTACGACCATTGGGACACCCCTCATCCGGTCCGAGTAAAGAGAGAACCAATCACCGCAATTACCATAGCCACCTTACTGGGCCTAGGGGCAGTAGGAGCGGGAACTGGAATCTCCTCCTTAGTGGTGCAGCAGCAGAGCCTTAGCACCCTACGAGCAGCAGTGGATGAGGACTTAGAACGAATAGAAAAATCCATTACAGCCTTAGAAAAATCGTTGACATCGCTATCAGAAGTAGTTTTACAGAACAGAAGAGGGATGGACCTCTTATTTTTGCAACAGGGAGGATTGTGTGCAGCCCTAGGAGAAGAATGTTGTTTTTATGCGGATCATACAGGAGTTGTCAGGGATACTATGGCGAAATTGAGAGAAGGCCTTGAAAAACGTAAAAAGGAAAGAGAAGCCCAGCAAGGGTGGTATGAATCATGGTTCAGTCATTCTCCCTGGCTAACAACCTTATTGTCTACCATCGCGGGCCCATTGGCTTTACTAGTACTAGTGTTGACCTTTGGACCGTGTATAGTAAATAAAATAATTAACTTAGCAAAAAGCAGACTCGAAGCTGCCCACCTACTGTTGATAAGAAGTCAATATGAACAACTAAATGAAGATGAGAGTAAGCATAACCCTATGCTCTCCCTGGCACAGGAGGTTGTTGCTCGATTTGATGAACAAATTAGAAGGGACCAAAACAAAAAGGGGGGATTGTGATATGTGCTAATTTGTTACATCAAATTGAGAAACAGCCTTGAAACATCCTGGACTGTGATGTGTGCTAATTGGTTACATCAAAGTAAGAAACAGCCTTGGAAACATCTGTGGGAACATCCTACATCCTGTGGTGGGGGCATGTACCCTGCCTGAGATAAGGGAGTTGAGATAGCAAAGCGGCAATGTTAGTTTAGATAGCCTAATATGGTGATGGCGATGTCACACAACTGTGAAATATAGCACGACTTCGAAAGTTGTAAAATATATGCGTGACCTGAGGGTCACCACTCACAATGCAGAGGGCTGAAGAAGACCCCCTAGCAACAGCCGGCGCAACCGCAGAAGTTACAGGAAGTGCCACATATACCTGGAGCTGGAATTGCATATAAGGAGACTGTGAGGGGGGGATTGCGCGCGCCGTTGGTGGAGCAGGAGATTCCCTCGGCCGCCCAGCGCTGTTTTGCTTACTTGTAACTTGCTCAATTATTTTATTAAATTGGAATTTATGCAACCCGGCCCGAGTGGTTGTCAATTTGTCGCGTTTACCTGTAACAGGCTGAAAGGAGGAAGCAAAAATGCAGCAGCGGACCCTCGATCTCCCCAGAAGCTGCGACAGTAGGAGGCGTTCTGGCCCGGGTAACCAAGGTAACTCTTGATGCGGAACGTTCGTTCTTTCGGCCTCCCTCCCGGAGGCAGCGCTGAGGACTAAGCGACCCGTTGCTGCCCTGCGCCTCTTGTTAACCGTAGCTGCCTTAGTTTTGCTTCGGTCGTTTGTATTTTGTTTTGTTATCGTACACGCGTACGTAGAAAAGGAAAGATAGGATATTTAATTTTTAGATTCGTTGCCACGGCTGAAGCTGAAGAGACAGAGAAACGTAAGCGAGCCGAAGTAATAAAATTAAAGGGAACCGAGCGAGAGCCGTCTCCGTCGCCCCGAAAGGGAAAGCCCGTTCCTCCCGGTGAGGAAGGTTCGCCGGTAATAGCGATCGGAATAACAGATGAGCGACATCTAACGGAAGGTGCGTACGCGTTACGGAAAGGACGCTGCGTCCATCCGTTTCCGTGCGCGTGACTCTCTGCATCTGTGAAGCGTCGTGCTTTAAGAGCTCCAAGACGGCAAATTCCCGTCTTCGGGGAACGGCGGTCAGGTGGCCAGAGAGAGAGGGAGAGGCAAGCGTGCGAATTGTAAAACGAAGAGGTGGCTTTCAGGAAGGCTCATTTAGCGCGACCCCAGGTTAATTGCCTGGCAATGGTCTTTGGGGCAGCAGGAAGACGGCAGCTCGAAGAAAAGGTAAAGCCTTGCGGAATTAGGACTCCTTCCTTCTCGTGTAGTAGATCCGCTTTTGTGCTTAGAAACAACTTTGGATTGTTAATTTCTGCTGAGCTTTGAATACGTCACGTCACGGACTCTTAGGTGACACGGGGGAGTTCAGCTGCGCAGCCTGCCAGAGGAACGTCGCCCACGAGGCCTCGCTAGCCTTGAGGAGCTGTAGGCGCCGATGCACGTGGCTCGTTCTGTCGGGCGCGCAGAGGTTTGCTTTGGCTGCCGAAATTTCAGCTTGGCTTTGCGCCCTGTAGCGGTGGTATTTTTGTATTTCTAAATTGTGTTAATGCTAGGCGTTCGGCACATCGGGGAACGACTGTGTGCTGCCGTGAAGAACTGCAGGCTCCCGCCCTCAGCCCTTTCTCGGCAAGTTATCGGGTGTCGAGAGCGGCCGGGAGACTCCGAATGCCGGCGGAAAGGTTCTCTGCCCGCTCCTGACGAGGAGCCTTCGGCCGCGGGAAGGTCGGCGGCGTCCTTCCCGGACTCGTGAGTAATAAGCCGCGGTTCGCGGGCCGGCAGGGGAGGGGAGGGGAGGGGAGGGGAGGGGAGGGGGGGGGAATAGCACCTGGTAGCCCGGCGGCTCCGGCGTCGCCGTTGCTAGCGGGGCCCCGAGGTCCATGTGAAGCCTCAGCTGCCTGTCGGGAGCTTTGTTTTGGTGTGTTTACCTGGCAAAAGCAGCGAGGGAGGCCTCAAAGAAGAATTTTCGTGCCTAGGTGGGTAAGCTGCGACCCCAGCTGTCTTTGCCTTGCTTTGCCGCTTAGTGTCGTAACGGCGACTTGGGAGCCCGCGATAAAAACCGTTCCGGGGCCGAAGGGAGGCCCTGCGTTTGCCCCGCTTGGGAAACCGTCGTTAAAGCTTGGGGGGGGCCGAGCTCCGAAAGGAGACTCTGCCGGTGACCTCGGTGGTCCGATTCGTTTGCAGGCTGACGTTCCGAGGGCCGGCGAGCGGAAGAGGAGCAGCTCAGCCCGTTCGGTTGATTTCGGCGATCCTGTTTTAAGGAAGCGCGTAAGTGCAGACGGGGTCTGGGAGGCTTTTCGCCCGAGACGGGAAAGAGCGAGGAAGACTGGAGAGCGTGGAAAAACTAGGTGCCGCGGGTACTGAAGCTGTTAAGGGCTGAGAGAATTTGGGCTTAAGCATCTGAAAGGGGCTGCTAACGCGCAAGGAGCGGTAAGATACCATCGCTGGACAGCAGGCTCCTTTCCGGCCCTCCGTCCCCCTCTGCAGCCTTCTCGTTCTGTTTGTTTCTGTTCCTCTTTTCTGGCTGGGCTGTGCAGCGATCCCGGAAGGACGTGTCTTTTGAGGTGTGCCTTTGCGAAGGTGGTTCGGCTGCCTGGGGGGATGGATCAAAGCCTTTGAGGCTCCCTCCGATCTGTTTCATTTCCTTTTGAATTTCTTCCTTTCTTTGCTTTCTCCTAGGGCGTCTGTCAGCTAACGAGTAAAGAAGATGGAACGGCCTGTCCGCAGAGGAGAACTGACGCACGGTAAACGTGAATACGCTAGACCTCCGCTACGTCACGGGCGTTTGTTTACGTCCGTGCGTTCCAATCTCTAGTTGCGCATTCGGGACGCGGCATCTGCCCGCTATCCGACTCCTCCGTGTAGCGTAGAAGGCGCTGTACAGCTGCCGGTCTCTACGGGAGGTTGTTAGTGAGAAGGAGAACGGTGTATTCCAGCTCGCGACCGCCAAACGGGCTCCTTTAGGTCCGCTTTCAGACTTGGGGCCTACTTCATCGGTCCGCTTGGACGTGGTTTCTTGGGGGGAACGCTAGTGCTTTCCCTGTGCTTTTCCTGCGTCGAAACCGGTAGTTTATAGGCCAGAGCGGTTATGCCGTACCTTCCTTTGAGAGGCGTTTCGTCCGCGTCTCGGGCTTCGGGGAAAATCAATTGGACGGAATTGCCGAAGGCGCGCCTTGAAATAGGCGGTAAATCTAGAAGCGTGTCTGAATCGCGAGGGGCTCGTAACTTGGTCTTTGTCCTCAACGTCTGCTTTTCTTTCGCTCTTATTGCAGGCTTCCCTCCAACGATCGGCGTCGCTGCGGCGTCTCGTGTTTCACGGGCAGCGGTCTCTGCTCAGTAAGGACGTGAGAACTCCTGCGCTCCCGGAGAGCCCGGGATCCCTGCTCCGGGCTGGTCATTTTAGGCCTTTGTGCGGAGCGTTCTTTCTAGCTACGCGCCCCGCGTGAGCCTCTCCTTCGGCCGTTTTCCCAAGGCGGCGGAAACGCTTCTGGGAAACGCCGTCGTTTCCGAAACGTTTCGCCGTGTCCTTGCCGGTAGGGGATACCGTGAGAGCGGGCAGAGGCGGCCGACGTCTGTGCGAGGAAAGAAGCGTGGCGCAAAGAAGGGACCTCTTTGGCCCGCCTGGTCCGCTTTAGAGAGTTTTCTTTTGGACCCGAAGATCGGGTCTGCGAGTGCCGCGCTCAGCGCACGCGTTTGTTCCCCCCCCCCCCCCCCCGTTCTTTTAGCAAGACCGTGCGTGTCCTCGAGCTGTTTGTCCCGAGGGGGGAGTCGCTGCGGGAATTGCTGGGGAGGCCCTGACGGCGGGACGTGAAAAAGACGCCTTTGACCGCGTGCGTGCGGCCGAAGGAACGTCAGCCCAAGAATCCGAAGAAGACATGCCGCGTGCCAGCATCTCGTACCGTTTAATAATAAAAACCGAGCAGTCTGTCAAGCAAATAGCGCGGCTTGCTTTGGGCTGTTTATTTTGTTTAACGATCAGTAAAGGCGAGAGGTCGAAAGTTCTAAAGAAGAACGGCTGCTTCTTGGAACGCTTGCAAATTGTCCCGTTAAGTAGGTGGGTGGTTTTTTTGTTTTCGTTTTGTTTTTTTAAGTGCAGCCTCTGACTCTTTTTTGTCTGTGGAGTATTTTGCAACGATGTTCAAAGGAAAGCGCTGTTACTGAAGCCTCTAGGAGCAGCGGCTCGAGCACGACACGCGGCGACGCTGCGCCTCGCAGCAGGCGCTGTAAATAAAGGCAGATGAGCCGAGGCGAGGGTGGTGAAATGTCTGCAAAGGGCGGGCGGGGGGGCTCTGCAGCGGTGTGCGCGTGCCGGGGGCGGCCGTGCGCCCTGCTGCCCTCGGGGCGTCAAAAAAGCAGTACGGCACGGAAAGGGGGGCGCGCAGGCGCACGGCGGCCGGCCGCGCGCCCTGCTGCCCTCGGGGCGTCCAAAAAGCGGTACGGCACGATAAAGGGGGGCGCGCATGCGCACTGGGTTCCGCCGTGCTCACTGCTGCCACCCTGTGTCCAAAAATCGGTACTGCACCCTGTGGGGGGGGCGCGCGTGCGCACTGGGTTCCTCCGTGCTCACTGCTGCCACCCTGTGTCCAAAAATCGGTACTGCACCCTGTGGGGGGGCTCGCGTGCGCACTGGGTTCCGCCATGCTCACTGCTGCCACCCTGTGTCCAAAAATCGGTACTGCACCCTGTGGGGGGGGCGCGCACGCGCACAGCGTTCCGCCGCGCTCACTGCTGCCACCCTGTGTCCAAAAAGCGGTACTGCACCCGGTGGGGGGGGCGCGCATGCGCAGACAGCCGGCGCGCACATGCTCAGTGCCGGTCGCCATGTTTGCTGCTGCTCTCCGCCGTTTCGGTAACGGGTAAGCGAATGGAGCGTGCTCGTCGCCCCTTCCCGGTGCTCTTGGAGCGGCCACGGGCTCGGGCAGCCTCGGGGCGCTCGCTGGGAGTCCCGGGCTGCCGCGGCGGGCTGCGGTTCGCACGCGTGAGCCGCCCGGCTGCAGCGCCGCGGCGCGAGCATGCCATTGCGGGTCTCGCCTCCCTTCGTGCTCCCCCCCGCCCCTCGGGCTCCCCGGCTCCCCCCCGCCCCTCGGGATTCCCCGCTCCACCCGCCCCTCGCGCTCCCCCCCGCTTCTCGGGCTCCCCTCGCGCTCCCCCCCACCCCCGCGCTCCCCCCCGCTTCTCGGGCTCCCCTCGCGCTCCCCCCCGCTTCTCGGGCTCCCCCCTGCTTCTCAGGCTCTTCTCACGCTCCCCCCCGCTCCTCGGGCTCCCCTTGCTCCCCTCGCGCTCTGCCCCGCCCCTCGCACTCCCCCTGCTCCCCTCGCGCTCCCCCCCGCTTCTTGGGCTCCCCCCTGCTTCTCAGGCTCCTCTCGGGCTCCCCTTGCTCCCCTCGCGCTCCGCCCCGCCCCTCGCGCTCCCCCTGGTCCCCTCGCGCTCCCCCCCGCCCCCGCGCTCCCCCCCCGCTTCTCGGGCTCCCCTCGTGCTCCCCCCCGCTCCTCGGGCCCCCCTGCTCCCCTCACGCTCCCCCCCCGCCTCTCGCGCTCCCCTCGCTCCCCCCCGCCCCTCGGGCTCCCTCTGCTCCCCTCCCGCTCCCCTCGCTCCCCCCCGCCCCTCCCGCTCCCCTCGCTCCCCCCCCCCCGCGCTGTCCGAGCCGGCACGTGCGCGGTGCTCAAGCGTCACTGCCGCCGCAGTCCGTTGGCGAGCGGCGCATGCGCGGCGGCGGGGAAGCAAGATGGCGGCGAGCAGGGAGGGCGTTTTCGCTCGGCGGCGGCGGCGGGTGAGTGCGGAGGTGGCGTGGAGTGAAGGATGTGGGGCCCCCGGGTGAGGCGAACGCATAGGTTCGGGGGGCGTCGGGCTGCATCCTGCCCGCTGCGGCCGTCGCTGCGTGGAGGCGGCGGTGCGGGGCGAGTGGGGGTGGGGGCGGGCTGGGACCCGGCGCCGCGCCGGGAGCGCGGGTGTGACTTTGCGTTTTGCGTGCGCGGCGTTTAGGGCGCCAGTTCGTTGGCAGCGCGGGCCGGGGCACGCGCTCGCCCCTGCGGAGGCGGCGCGGCGGAGCGGAGCGGGGGGGCAGGCGGGCCCCGGAGCAGGGTTGCGGCGCGGCGTCGGCCCTGTAGTGTTTCCAAACGGCTTACCCCGTAACGTACGATGCAAAGCGGTGTATTAAGACCTTTCCTTTGAGGGAAAGAAGGAAAAAGAAAGAAAGGGGGGAAAGAAAAAAAAAAAAAAAAACCACGGGAAAGAGAAAAAGAACGCGTGTAAATCGAAGTGTTTTGTTGGAAGCGAAATGCAATTTTCTGTCTTTGTTACAGAGGCGGAACCGACAATAGCAAATGCTGACAAAGAGCAAAGCCGGACGAGCGAGCGGTTTTTTGCGCTTACTCCCGAAGGGGCGGGCTGAAAGGAGGAAGCAAAAATGCAGCAGCGGACCCTCGATCTCCCCAGAAGCTGCGACAGTAGGAGGCGTTCTGGCCCGGGTAACCAAGGTAACTCTTGATGCGGAACGTTCGTTCTTTCGGCCTCCCTCCCGGAGGCAGCGCTGAGGACTAAGCGACCCGTTGCTGCCCTGCGCCTCTTGTTAACCGTAGCTGCCTTAGTTTTGCTTCGGTCGTTTGTATTTTGTTTTGTTATCGTACACGCGTACGTAGAAAAGGAAAGATAGGATATTTAATTTTTAGATTCGTTGCCACGGCTGAAGCTGAAGAGACAGAAAAACGTAAGCGAGCCGAAGTAATAAAATTAAAGGGAACCGAGCGAGAGCCGTCTCCGTCGCCCCGAAAGGGAAAGCCCGTTCCTCCCGGTGAGGAAGGTTCGCCGGTAATAGCGATCGGAATAACAGATGAGCGACATCTAACGGAAGGTGCGTACGCGTTACGGAAAGGACGCTGCGTCCATCCGTTTCCGTGCGCGTGACTCTCTGCATCTGTGAAGCGTCGTGCTTTAAGAGCTCCAAGACGGCAAATTCCCGTCTTCGGGGAACGGCGGTCAGGTGGCCAGAGAGAGAGGGAGAGGCAAGCGTGCGAATTGTAAAACGAAGAGGAAGGCTCATTTAGCGCGACCCCAGGTTAATTGCCTGGCAATGGTCTTTGGGGCAGCAGGAAGACGGCAGCTCGAAGAAAAGGTAAAGCCTTGCGGAATTAGGACTCCTTCCTTCTCGTGTAGTAGATCCGCTTTTGTGCTTAGAAACAACTTTGGATTGTTAATTTCTGCTGAGCTTTGAATACGTCACGTCACGGACTCTTAGGCGACACGGGGGAGTTCAGCTGCGCAGCCTGCCAGAGGAACGTCGCCCACGAGGCCTCGCTAGCCTTGAGGAGCTGTAGGCGCCGATGCACGTGGCTCGTTCTGTCGGGCGCGAAGAGGTTTGCTTTGGCTGCCGAAATTTCAGCTTGGCTTTGCGCCCTGTAGCGGTGGTATTTTTGTATTTCTAAATTGTGTTAATGCTAGGCGTTCGGCACATCGGGGAACGACTGTGTGCTGCCGTGAAGAACTGCAGGCTCCCGCCCTCAGCCCTTTCTCGGCAAGTTATCGGGTGTCGAGAGCGGCCGGGAGACTCCGAATGCCGGCGGAAAGGTTCTCTGCCCGCTCCTGACGAGGAGCCTTCGGCCGCGGGAAGGTCGGCGGCGTCCTTCCCGGACTCGTGAGTAATAAGCCGCGGTTCGCGGGCCGGCAGGGCAGGGGAGGGGAGGGGAGGGGGGGGGGGAATAGCGCCTGGTAGCCCGGCGGCTCCGGCGTCGCCGTTGCTAGCGGGGCCCCGAGGTCCATGTGAAGCCTCAGCTGCCTGTCGGGAGCTTTGTTTTGGTGTGTTTACCTGGCAAAAGCAGCGAGGGAGGCCTCAAAGAAGAATTTTCGTGCCTAGGTGGGTAAGCTGCGACCCCAGCTGTCTTTGCCTTGCTTTGCCGCTTAGTGTCGTAACGGCGACTTGGGAGCCCGCGATAAAAACCGTTCCGGGGCCGAAGGGAGGCCCTGCGTTTGCCCCGCTTGGGAAACCGTCGTTAAAGCTTGGGGGGGGGGGCCGAGCTCCGAAAGGAGACTCTGCCGGTGACCTCGGTGGTCCGATTCGTTTGCAGGCTGACGTTCCGAGGGCCGGCGAGCGGAAGAGGAGCAGCTCAGCCCGTTCGGTTGATTTCGGCGATCCTGTTTTAAGGAAGCGCGTAAGTGCAGACGGGGTCTGGGAGGCTTTTCGCCCGAGACGGGAAAGAGCGAGGAAGACTGGAGAGCGTGGAAAAACTAGGTGCCGCGGGTACTGAAGCTGTTAAGGGCTGAGAGAATTTGGGCTTAAGCATCTGAAAGGGGCTGCTAACGCGCAAGGAGCGGTAAAATACCATCGCTGGACAGCAGGCTCCTTTCCGGCCCTCCGTCCCCCTCTGCAGCCTTCTCGTTCTGTTTGTTTCTGTTCCTCTTTTCTGGCTGGGCTGTGCAGCGATCCCGGAAGGACGTGTCTTTTGAGGTGTGCCTTTGCGAAGGTGGTTCGGCTGCCTGGGGGGATGGATCAAAGCCTTTGAGGCTCCCTCCGATCTGTTTCATTTCCTTTTGAATTTCTTCCTTTCTTTGCTTTCTCCTAGGGCGTCTGTCAGCTAACGAGTAAAGAAGATGGAACGGCCTGTCCGCAGAGGAGAACTGACGCACGGTAAACGTGAATACGCTAGACCTCCGCTACGTCACGGGCGTTTGTTTACGTCCGTGCGTTCCAATCTCTAGTTGCGCATTCGGGACGCGGCATCTGCCCGCTATCCGACTCCTCCGTGTAGCGTAGAAGGCGCTGTACAGCTGCCGGTCTCTACGGGAGGTTGTTAGTGAGAAGGAGAACGGTGTATTCCAGCTCGCGACCGCCAAACGGGCTCCTTTAGGTCCGCTTTCAGACTTGGGGCCTACTTCATCGGTCCGCTTGGACGTGGTTTCTTGGGGGAACGCTAGTGCTTTCCCTGTGCTTTTCCTGCGTCGAAACCGGTAGTTTATAGGCCAGAGCGGTTATGCCGTACCTTCCTTTGAGAGGCGTTTCGTCCGCGTCTCGGGCTTCGGGGAAAATCAATTGGACGGAATTGCCGAAGGCGCGCCTTGAAATAGGCGGTAAATCTAGAAGCGTGTCTGAATCGCGAGGGGCTCGTAACTTGGTCTTTGTCCTCAACGTCTGCTTTTCTTTCGCTCTTATTGCAGGCTTCCCTCCAACGATCGGCGTCGCTGCGGCGTCTCGTGTTTCACGGGCAGCGGTCTCTGCTCAGTAAGGACGTGAGAACTCCTGCGCTCCCGGAGAGCCCGGGATCCCTGCTCCGGGCTGGTCATTTTAGGCCTTTGTGCGGAGCGTTCTTTCTAGCTACGCGCCCCGCGTGAGCCTCTCCTTCGGCCGTTTTCCCAAGGCGGCGGAAACGCTTCTGGGAAACGCCGTCGTTTCCGAAACGTTTCGCCGTGTCCTTGCCGGTAGGGGATACCGTGAGAGCGGGCAGAGGCGGCCGACGTCTGTGCGAGGAAAGAAGCGTGGCGCAAAGAAGGGACCTCTTTGGCCCGCCTGGTCCGCTTTAGAGAGTTTTCTTTTGGACCCGAAGATCGGGTCTGCGAGTGCCGCGCTCAGCGCACGCGTTTGTTCCCCCCCCCCCCCCCCCCCCCCGTTCTTTTAGCAAGACCGTGCGTGTCCTCGAGCTGTTTGTCCCGAGGGGGGAGTCGCTGCGGGAATTGCTGGGGAGGCCCTGACGGCGGGACGTGAAAAAGACGCCTTTGACCGCGTGCGTGCGGCCGAAGGAACGTCAGCCCAAGAATCCGAAGAAGACATGCCGCGTGCCAGCATCTCGTACCGTTTAATAATAAAAACCGAGCAGTCTGTCAAGCAAATAGCGCGGCTTGCTTTGGGCTGTTTATTTTGTTTAACGATCAGTAAAGGCGAGAGGTCGAAAGTTCTAAAGAAGAACGGCTGCTTCTTGGAACGCTTGCAAATTGTCCCGTTAAGTAGGTGGGTGGTTTTTTTGTTTTCGTTTTGTTTTTTTAAGTGCAGCCTCTGACTCTTTTTTGTCTGTGGAGTATTTTGCAACAATGTTCAAAGGAAAGCGCTGTTACTGAAGCCTCTAGGAGCAGCGGCTCGAGCACGACACGCGGCGACGCTGCGCCTCGCAGCAGGCGCTGTAAGTAAGGGCAGATGAGCCGAGGCGAGGGTGGTGAAATGTCTGCAAAGGGCGGGCGGGGGGGCTCTGCAGCGGTGTGCGCGTGCCGGGGGCGGCCGCGCGCCCTGCTGCCCTCGGGGCGTCCAGAAAGCGGTACGGCACGATAAAGGGGGGCGCGCATGCGCACTGGGTTCCGCCGCGCTCACTGCTGCCACCCTGTGTCCAAAAATCGGTACTGCACCCTGTGGGGGGGCGCGCGTGCGCACTGGGTTCTGCCATGCTCACTGCTGCCACCCTGTGTCCAAAAATCGGTACTGCACCCTGTGGGGGGGGCGCGCACGCGCACAGCGTTCCGCCGCGCTCACTGCTGCCACCCTGTGTCCAAAAAGCGGTACTGCACCCGGTGGGGGGGGCGCGCATGCGCAGACAGCCGGCGCGCACATGCTCAGTGCCGGTCGCCATGTTTGCTGCTGCTCTCCGCCGTTTCGGTAACGGGTAAGCGAATGGAGCGTGCTCGTCGCCCCTTCCCGGTGCTCTTGGAGCGGCCACGGGCTCGGGCAGCCTCGGGGCGCTCGCTGGGAGTCCCGGGCTGCCGCGGCGGGCTGCGGTTCGCACGCGTGAGCCGCCCGGCTGCAGCGCCGCGGCGCGAGCATGCCATTGCGGGTCTCGCCTCCCTTCGTGCTCCCCCCCGCCCCTCGGGCTCCCCGGCTCCCCCCCGCCCCTCGGGATTCCCCGCTCCACCCGCCCCTCGCGCTCCCCCCCGCTTCTCGGGCTCCCCTCGCGCTCCCCCCCACCCCCGCGCTCCCCCCTGCTTCTCGGGCTCCCCTCGCGCTCCCCCCCCCGCTCCTCGGGCTCCCCCTGCTCCCCTCGCGCTCCGCCCCGCCCCTCGCGCTCCCCCCCGCTTCTCGGGCTCCCCTCGCGCTCCCCCTGCTCCCCTCGGGCTCCCCCTGCTCCCCTCGCGCTCCGCCCCGCCCCTCGGGCTCCCCCTGCTCCCCTCGCGCTCCCCCCCGCTTCTCGGGCTCCCCTCGCGCTCCCCCCCGCTTCTCGGGCTCCCCCCTGCTTCTCAGGCTCTTCTCACGCTCCCCCCCGCTCCTCGGGCTCCCCTTGCTCCCCTCGCGCTCTGCCCCGCCCCTCGCACTCCCCCTGCTCCCCCTCGCGCTCCCCCCCGCTTCTCGGGCTCCCCCCTGCTTCTCAGGCTCCTCTCGGGCTCCCCTTGCTCCCCTCGCGCTCCGCCCCGCCCCTCGCGCTCCCCCTGGTCCCCTCGCGCTCCCCCCCCGCCCCCGCGCTCCCCCCCCGCTTCTCGGGCTCCCCTCGCACTCCGCCCCGCCCCTCGGGCTCCCCTCGCTCCCCCCCGCCCCTCGGGCTCCCTCTGCTCCCCTCCCGCTCCCCTCGCTCCCCCCCGCCCCTCCCGCTCCCCTCGCTCCCCCCCCCCCGCGCTGTCCGAGCCGGCACGTGCGCGGTGCTCAAGCGTCACTGCCGCCGCAGTCCGTTGGCGAGCGGCGCATGCGCGGCGGCGGGGAAGCAAGATGGCGGCGAGCAGGGAGGGCGTTTTCGCTCGGCGGCGGCGGCGGCGGGTGAGTGCGGAGGTGGCGTGGAGTGAAGGATGTGGGGCCCCCGGGTGAGGCGAATGCATAGGTTCGGGGGGCGTCGGGCTGCATCCTGCCCGCTGCGGCCGTCGCTGCGTGGAGGCGGCGGTGCGGGGCGAGTGGGGGGGCGGGCTGGGACCCGGCGCCGCGCCGGGAGCGCGGGTGTGACTTTGCGTTTTGCGTGCGCGGCGTTTAGGGCGCCAGTTCGTTGGCAGCGCGGGCCGGGGCACGCGCTCGCCCCTGCGGAGGCGGCGCGGCGGAGCGGAGCGGGGGGGCAGGCGGGCCCCGGAGCAGGGTTGCGGCGCGGCGTCGGCCCTGTAGTGTTTCCAAACGGCTTACCCCGTAACGTACGATGCAAAGCGGTGTATTAAGACCTTTCCTTTGAGGGAAAGAAGGAAAAAGAAAGAAAGGGGGGAAAGAAAAAAAAAAAAACCACGGGAAAGAGAAAAAGAACGCGTGTAAATCGAAGTGTTTTGTTGGAAGCGAAATGCAATTTTCTGTCTTTGTTACAGAGGCGGAACCGACAATAGCAAATGCTGACAAAGAGCAAAGCCGGACGAGCGAGCGGTTTTTTGCGTTTACTCCCGAAGGGGCGGGCTGAAAGGAGGAAGCAAAAATGCAGCAGCGGACCCTCGATCTCCCCAGAAGCTGCGACAGTAGGAGGCGTTCTGGCCCGGGTAACCAAGGTAACTCTTGATGCGGAACGTTCGTTCTTTCGGCCTCCCTCCCGGAGGCAGCGCTGAGGACTAAGCGACCCGTTGCTGCCCTGCGCCTCTTGTTAACCGTAGCTGCCTTAGTTTTGCTTCGGTCGTTTGTATTTTGTTTTGTTATCGTACACGCGTACGTAGAAAAGGAAAGATAGGATATTTAATTTTTAGATTCGTTGCCACGGCTGAAGCTGAAGAGACAGAAAAACGTAAGCGAGCCGAAGTAATAAAATTAAAGGGAACCGAGCGAGAGCCGTCTCCGTCGCCCCGAAAGGGAAAGCCCGTTCCTCCCGGTGAGGAAGGTTCGCCGGTAATAGCGATCGGAATAACAGATGAGCGACATCTAACGGAAGGTGCGTACGCGTTACGGAAAGGACGCTGCGTCCATCCGTTTCCGTGCGCGTGACTCTCTGCATCTGTGAAGCGTCGTGCTTTAAGAGCTCCAAGACGGCAAATTCCCGTCTTCGGGGAACGGCGGTCAGGTGGCCAGAGAGAGAGGGAGAGGCAAGCGTGCGAATTGTAAAACGAAGAGGAAGGCTCATTTAGCGCGACCCCAGGTTAATTGCCTGGCAATGGTCTTTGGGGCAGCAGGAAGACGGCAGCTCGAAGAAAAGGTAAAGCCTTGCGGAATTAGGACTCCTTCCTTCTCGTGTAGTAGATCCGCTTTTGTGCTTAGAAACAACTTTGGATTGTTAATTTCTGCTGAGCTTTGAATACGTCACGTCACGGACTCTTAGGCGACACGGGGGAGTTCAGCTGCGCAGCCTGCCAGAGGAACGTCGCCCACGAGGCCTCGCTAGCCTTGAGGAGCTGTAGGCGCCGATGCACGTGGCTCGTTCTGTCGGGCGCGCAGAGGTTTGCTTTGGCTGCCGAAATTTCAGCTTGGCTTTGCGCCCTGTAGCGGTGGTATTTTTGTATTTCTAAATTGTGTTAATGCTAGGCGTTCGGCACATCGGGGAACGACTGTGTGCTGCCGTGAAGAACTGCAGGCTCCCGCCCTCAGCCCTTTCTCGGCAAGTTATCGGGTGTCGAGAGCGGCCGGGAGACTCCGAATGCCGGCGGAAAGGTTCTCTGCCCGCTCCTGACGAGGAGCCTTCGGCCGCGGGAAGGTCGGCGGCGTCCTTCCCGGACTCGTGAGTAATAAGCCGCGGTTCGCGGGCCGGCAGGGCAGGGGAGGGGAGGGGAGGGGGGGGGGGAATAGCGCCTGGTAGCCCGGCGGCTCCGGCGTCGCCGTTGCTAGCGGGGCCCCGAGGTCCATGTGAAGCCTCAGCTGCCTGTCGGGAGCTTTGTTTTGGTGTGTTTACCTGGCAAAAGCAGCGAGGGAGGCCTCAAAGAAGAATTTTCGTGCCTAGGTGGGTAAGCTGCGACCCCAGCTGTCTTTGCCTTGCTTTGCCGCTTAGTGTCGTAACGGCGACTTGGGAGCCCGCGATAAAAACCGTTCCGGGGCCGAAGGGAGGCCCTGCGTTTGCCCCGCTTGGGAAACCGTCGTTAAAGCTTGGGGGGGGGGGCCGAGCTCCGAAAGGAGACTCTGCCGGTGACCTCGGTGGTCCGATTCGTTTGCAGGCTGACGTTCCGAGGGCCGGCGAGCGGAAGAGGAGCAGCTCAGCCCGTTCGGTTGATTTCGGCGATCCTGTTTTAAGGAAGCGCGTAAGTGCAGACGGGGTCTGGGAGGCTTTTCGCCCGAGACGGGAAAGAGCGAGGAAGACTGGAGAGCGTGGAAAAACTAGGTGCCGCGGGTACTGAAGCTGTTAAGGGCTGAGAGAATTTGGGCTTAAGCATCTGAAAGGGGCTGCTAACGCGCAAGGAGCGGTAAGATACCATCGCTGGACAGCAGGCTCCTTTCCGGCCCTCCGTCCCCCTCTGCAGCCTTCTCGTTCTGTTTGTTTCTGTTCCTCTTTTCTGGCTGGGCTGTGCAGCGATCCCGGAAGGACGTGTCTTTTGAGGTGTGCCTTTGCGAAGGTGGTTCGGCTGCCTGGGGGGATGGATCAAAGCCTTTGAGGCTCCCTCCGATCTGTTTCATTTCCTTTTGAATTTCTTCCTTTCTTTGCTTTCTCCTAGGGCGTCTGTCAGCTAACGAGTAAAGAAGATGGAACGGCCTGTCCGCAGAGGAGAACTGACGCACGGTAAACGTGAATACGCTAGACCTCCGCTACGTCACGGGCGTTTGTTTACGTCCGTGCGTTCCAATCTCTAGTTGCGCATTCGGGACGCGGCATCTGCCCGCTATCCGACTCCTCCGTGTAGCGTAGAAGGCGCTGTACAGCTGCCGGTCTCTACGGGAGGTTGTTAGTGAGAAGGAGAACGGTGTATTCCAGCTCGCGACCGCCAAACGGGCTCCTTTAGGTCCGCTTTCAGACTTGGGGCCTACTTCATCGGTCCGCTTGGACGTGGTTTCTTGGGGGGAACGCTAGTGCTTTCCCTGTGCTTTTCCTGCGTCGAAACCGGTAGTTTATAGGCCAGAGCGGTTATGCCGTACCTTCCTTTGAGAGGCGTTTCGTCCGCGTCTCGGGCTTCGGGGAAAATCAATTGGACGGAATTGCCGAAGGCGCGCCTTGAAATAGGCGGTAAATCTAGAAGCGTGTCTGAATCGCGAGGGGCTCGTAACTTGGTCTTTGTCCTCAACGTCTGCTTTTCTTTCGCTCTTATTGCAGGCTTCCCTCCAACGATCGGCGTCGCTGCGGCGTCTCGTGTTTCACGGGCAGCGGTCTCTGCTCAGTAAGGACGTGAGAACTCCTGCGCTCCCGGAGAGCCCGGGATCCCTGCTCCGGGCTGGTCATTTTAGGCCTTTGTGCGGAGCGTTCTTTCTAGCTACGCGCCCCGCGTGAGCCTCTCCTTCGGCCGTTTTCCCAAGGCGGCGGAAACGCTTCTGGGAAACGCCGTCGTTTCCGAAACGTTTCGCCGTGTCCTTGCCGGTAGGGGATACCGTGAGAGCGGGCAGAGGCGGCCGACGTCTGTGCGAGGAAAGAAGCGTGGCGCAAAGAAGGGACCTCTTTGGCCCGCCTGGTCCGCTTTAGAGAGTTTTCTTTTGGACCCGAAGATCGGGTCTGCGAGTGCCGCGCTCAGCGCACGCGTTTGTTCCCCCCCCCCCCCCCCCCCGTTCTTTTAGCAAGACCGTGCGTGTCCTCGAGCTGTTTGTCCCGAGGGGGGAGTCGCTGCGGGAATTGCTGGGGAGGCCCTGACGGCGGGACGTGAAAAAGACGCCTTTGACCGCGTGCGTGCAGCCGAAGGAACGTCAGCCCAAGAATCCGAAGAAGACATGCCGCGTGCCAGCATCTCGTACCGTTTAATAATAAAAACCGAGCAGTCTGTCAAGCAAATAGCGCGGCTTGCTTTGGGCTGTTTATTTTGTTTAACGATCAGTAAAGGCGAGAGGTCGAAAGTTCTAAAGAAGAACGGCTGCTTCTTGGAACGCTTGCAAATTGTCCCGTTAAGTAGGTGGGTGGTTTTTTTGTTTTCGTTTTGTTTTTTTAAGTGCAGCCTCTGACTCTTTTTTGTCTGTGGAGTATTTTGCAACAATGTTCAAAGGAAAGCGCTGTTACTGAAGCCTCTAGGAGCAGCGGCTCGAGCACGACACGCGGCGACGCTGCGCCTCGCAGCAGGCGCTGTAAGTAAGGGCAGATGAGCCGAGGCGAGGGTGGTGAAATGTCTGCAAAGGGCGGGCGGGGGGGCTCTGCAGCGGTGTGCGCGTGCCGGGGGCGGCCGCGCGCCCTGCTGCCCTCGGGGCGTCCAAAAAGCGGTACGGCACGATAAAGGGGGGCGCGCATGCGCACTGGGTTCCGCCGCGCTCACTGCTGCCACCCTGTGTCCAAAAATCGGTACTGCACCCTGTGGGGGGGGCGCGCACGCGCACAGCGTTCCGCCGCGCTCACTGCTGCCACCCTGTGTCCAAAAAGCGGTACTGCACCCGGTGGGGGGGGCGCGCATGCGCAGACAGCCGGCGCGCACATGCTCAGTGCCGGTCGCCATGTTTGCTGCTGCTCTCCGCCGTTTCGGTAACGGGTAAGCGAATGGAGCGTGCTCGTCGCCCCTTCCCGGTGCTCTTGGAGCGGCCACGGGCTCGGGCAGCCTCGGGGCGCTCGCTGGGAGTCCCGGGCTGCCGCGGCGGGCTGCGGTTCGCACGCGTGAGCCGCCCGGCTGCAGCGCCGCGGCGCGAGCATGCCATTGCGGGTCTCGCCTCCCTTCGTGCTCCCCCCCGCCCCTCGGGCTCCCCGGCTCCCCCCCGCCCCTCGGGATTCCCCGCTCCACCCGCCCCTCGCGCTCCCCCCCGCTTCTCGGGCTCCCCTCGCGCTCCCCCCCACCCCCGCGCTCCCCCCTGCTTCTCGGGCTCCCCTCGCGCTCCCCCCCCGCTCCTCGGGCTCCCCCTGCTCCCCTCGCGCTCCGCCCCGCCCCTCGCGCTCCCCCCCGCTTCTCGGGCTCCCCTCGCGCTCCCCCTGCTCCCCTCGGGCTCCCCCTGCTCCCCTCGCGCTCCGCCCCGCCCCTCGGGCTCCCCCTGCTCCCCTCGCGCTCCCCCCCGCTTCTCGGGCTCCCCTCGCGCTCCCCCCCGCTTCTCGGGCTCCCCCCTGCTTCTCAGGCTCTTCTCACGCTCCCCCCCGCTCCTCGGGCTCCCCTTGCTCCCCTCGCGCTCTGCCCCGCCCCTCGCACTCCCCCTGCTCCCCTCGCGCTCCCCCCCGCTTCTCGGGCTCCCCCCTGCTTCTCAGGCTCCTCTCGGGCTCCCCTTGCTCCCCTCGCGCTCCGCCCCGCCCCTCGCGCTCCCCCTGGTCCCCTCGCGCTCCCCCCCGCCCCCGCGCTCCCCCCCCGCTTCTCGGGCTCCCCTCGCACTCCGCCCCGCCCCTCGGGCTCCCCTCGCTCCCCCCCGCCCCTCGGGCTCCCTCTGCTCCCCTCCCGCTCCCCTCGCTCCCCCCCGCCCCTCCCGCTCCCCTCGCTCCCCCCCCCCCGCGCTGTCCGAGCCGGCACGTGCGCGGTGCTCAAGCGTCACTGCCGCCGCAGTCCGTTGGCGAGCGGCGCATGCGCGGCGGCGGGGAAGCAAGATGGCGGCGAGCAGGGAGGGCGTTTTCGCTCGGCGGCGGCGGCGGCGGGTGAGTGCGGAGGTGGCGTGGAGTGAAGGATGTGGGGCCCCCGGGTGAGGCGAATGCATAGGTTCGGGGGGCGTCGGGCTGCATCCTGCCCGCTGCGGCCGTCGCTGCGTGGAGGCGGCGGTGCGGGGCGAGTGGGGGTGCGGGGCGAGTGGGGGGGCGGGCTGGGACCCGGCGCCGCGCCGGGAGCGCGGGTGTGACTTTGCGTTTTGCGTGCGCGGCGTTTAGGGCGCCAGTTCGTTGGCAGCGCGGGCCGGGGCACGCGCTCGCCCCTGCGGAGGCGGCGCGGCGGAGCGGAGCGGGGGGGCAGGCGGGCCCCGGAGCAGGGTTGCGGCGCGGCGTCGGCCCTGTAGTGTTTCCAAACGGCTTACCCCGTAACGTACGATGCAAAGCGGTGTATTAAGACCTTTCCTTTGAGGAAAAGAAGGAAAAAGAAAGAAAGGGGGGAAAGAAAAAAAAAAAAAAAAACCACGGGAAAGAGAAAAAGAACGCGTGTAAATCGAAGTGTTTTGTTGGAAGCGAAATGCAATTTTCTGTCTTTGTTACAGAGGCGGAACCGACAATAGCAAATGCTGACAAAGAGCAAAGCCGGACGAGCGAGCGGTTTTTTGCGCTTACTCCCGAAGGGGCGGGCTGAAAGGAGGAAGCAAAAATGCAGCAGCGGACCCTCGATCTCCCCAGAAGCTGCGACAGTAGGAGGCGTTCTGGCCCGGGTAACCAAGGTAACTCTTGATGCGGAACGTTCGTTCTTTCGGCCTCCCTCCCGGAGGCAGCGCTGAGGACTAAGCGACCCGTTGCTGCCCTGCGCCTCTTGTTAACCGTAGCTGCCTTAGTTTTGCTTCGGTCGTTTGTATTTTGTTTTGTTATCGTACACGCGTACGTAGAAAAGGAAAGATAGGATATTTAATTTTTAGATTCGTTGCCACGGCTGAAGCTGAAGAGACAGAAAAACGTAAGCGAGCCGAAGTAATAAAATTAAAGGGAACCGAGCGAGAGCCGTCTCCGTCGCCCCGAAAGGGAAAGCCCGTTCCTCCCGGTGAGGAAGGTTCGCCGGTAATAGCGATCGGAATAACAGATGAGCGACATCTAACGGAAGGTGCGTACGCGTTACGGAAAGGACACTGCGTCCATCCGTTTCCGTGCGCGTGACTCTCTGCATCTGTGAAGCGTCGTGCTTTAAGAGCTCCAAGACGGCAAATTCCCGTCTTCGGGGAACGGCGGTCAGGTGGCCAGAGAGAGAGGGAGAGGCAAGCGTGCGAATTGTAAAACGAAGAGGAAGGCTCATTTAGCGCGACCCCAGGTTAATTGCCTGGCAATGGTCTTTGGGGCAGCAGGAAGACGGCAGCTCGAAGAAAAGGTAAAGCCTTGCGGAATTAGGACTCCTTCCTTCTCGTGTAGTAGATCCGCTTTTGTGCTTAGAAACAACTTTGGATTGTTAATTTCTGCTGAGCTTTGAATACGTCACGTCACGGACTCTTAGGCGACACGGGGGAGTTCAGCTGCGCAGCCTGCCAGAGGAACGTCGCCCACGAGGCCTCGCTAGCCTTGAGGAGCTGTAGGCGCCGATGCACGTGGCTCGTTCTGTCGGGCGCGAAGAGGTTTGCTTTGGCTGCCGAAATTTCAGCTTGGCTTTGCGCCCTGTAGCGGTGGTATTTTTGTATTTCTAAATTGTGTTAATGCTAGGCGTTCGGCACATCGGGGAACGACTGTGTGCTGCCGTGAAGAACTGCAGGCTCCCGCCCTCAGCCCTTTCTCGGCAAGTTATCGGGTGTCGAGAGCGGCCGGGAGACTCCGAATGCCGGCGGAAAGGTTCTCTGCCCGCTCCTGACGAGGAGCCTTCGGCCGCGGGAAGGTCGGCGGCGTCCTTCCCGGACTCGTGAGTAATAAGCCGCGGTTCGCGGGCCGGCAGGGCAGGGGAGGGGAGGGGAGGGGGGGGGGGAATAGCGCCTGGTAGCCCGGCGGCTCCGGCGTCGCCGTTGCTAGCGGGGCCCCGAGGTCCATGTGAAGCCTCAGCTGCCTGTCGGGAGCTTTGTTTTGGTGTGTTTACCTGGCAAAAGCAGCGAGGGAGGCCTCAAAGAAGAATTTTCGTGCCTAGGTGGGTAAGCTGCGACCCCAGCTGTCTTTGCCTTGCTTTGCCGCTTAGTGTCGTAACGGCGACTTGGGAGCCCGCGATAAAAACCGTTCCGGGGCCGAAGGGAGGCCCTGCGTTTGCCCCGCTTGGGAAACCGTCGTTAAAGCTTGGGGGGGGGGGCCGAGCTCCGAAAGGAGACTCTGCCGGTGACCTCGGTGGTCCGATTCGTTTGCAGGCTGACGTTCCGAGGGCCGGCGAGCGGAAGAGGAGCAGCTCAGCCCGTTCGGTTGATTTCGGCGATCCTGTTTTAAGGAAGCGCGTAAGTGCAGACGGGGTCTGGGAGGCTTTTCGCCCGAGACGGGAAAGAGCGAGGAAGACTGGAGAGCGTGGAAAAACTAGGTGCCGCGGGTACTGAAGCTGTTAAGGGCTGAGAGAATTTGGGCTTAAGCATCTGAAAGGGGCTGCTAACGCGCAAGGAGCGGTAAAATACCATCGCTGGACAGCAGGCTCCTTTCCGGCCCTCCGTCCCCCTCTGCAGCCTTCTCGTTCTGTTTGTTTCTGTTCCTCTTTTCTGGCTGGGCTGTGCAGCGATCCCGGAAGGACGTGTCTTTTGAGGTGTGCCTTTGCGAAGGTGGTTCGGCTGCCTGGGGGGATGGATCAAAGCCTTTGAGGCTCCCTCCGATCTGTTTCATTTCCTTTTGAATTTCTTCCTTTCTTTGCTTTCTCCTAGGGCGTCTGTCAGCTAACGAGTAAAGAAGATGGAACGGCCTGTCCGCAGAGGAGAACTGACGCACGGTAAACGTGAATACGCTAGACCTCCGCTACGTCACGGGCGTTTGTTTACGTCCGTGCGTTCCAATCTCTAGTTGCGCATTCGGGACGCGGCATCTGCCCGCTATCCGACTCCTCCGTGTAGCGTAGAAGGCGCTGTACAGCTGCCGGTCTCTACGGGAGGTTGTTAGTGAGAAGGAGAACGGTGTATTCCAGCTCGCGACCGCCAAACGGGCTCCTTTAGGTCCGCTTTCAGACTTGGGGCCTACTTCATCGGTCCGCTTGGACGTGGTTTCTTGGGGGGAACGCTAGTGCTTTCCCTGTGCTTTTCCTGCGTCGAAACCGGTAGTTTATAGGCCAGAGCGGTTATGCCGTACCTTCCTTTGAGAGGCGTTTCGTCCGCGTCTCGGGCTTCGGGGAAAATCAATTGGACGGAATTGCCGAAGGCGCGCCTTGAAATAGGCGGTAAATCTAGAAGCGTGTCTGAATCGCGAGGGGCTCGTAACTTGGTCTTTGTCCTCAACGTCTGCTTTTCTTTCGCTCTTATTGCAGGCTTCCCTCCAACGATCGGCGTCGCTGCGGCGTCTCGTGTTTCACGGGCAGCGGTCTCTGCTCAGTAAGGACGTGAGAACTCCTGCGCTCCCGGAGAGCCCGGGATCCCTGCTCCGGGCTGGTCATTTTAGGCCTTTGTGCGGAGCGTTCTTTCTAGCTACGCGCCCCGCGTGAGCCTCTCCTTCGGCCGTTTTCCCAAGGCGGCGGAAACGCTTCTGGGAAACGCCGTCGTTTCCGAAACGTTTCGCCGTGTCCTTGCCGGTAGGGGATACCGTGAGAGCGGGCAGAGGCGGCCGACGTCTGTGCGAGGAAAGAAGCGTGGCGCAAAGAAGGGACCTCTTTGGCCCGCCTGGTCCGCTTTAGAGAGTTTTCTTTTGGACCCGAAGATCGGGTCTGCGAGTGCCGCGCTCAGCGCACGCGTTTGTTCCCCCCCCCCCCCCCGTTCTTTTAGCAAGACCGTGCGTGTCCTCGAGCTGTTTGTCCCGAGGGGGGAGTCGCTGCGGGAATTGCTGGGGAGGCCCTGACGGCGGGACGTGAAAAAGACGCCTTTGACCGCGTGCGTGCGGCCGAAGGAACGTCAGCCCAAGAATCCGAAGAAGACATGCCGCGTGCCAGCATCTCGTACCGTTTAATAATAAAAACCGAGCAGTCTGTCAAGCAAATAGCGCGGCTTGCTTTGGGCTGTTTATTTTGTTTAACGATCAGTAAAGGCGAGAGGTCGAAAGTTCTAAAGAAGAACGGCTGCTTCTTGGAACGCTTGCAAATTGTCCCGTTAAGTAGGTGGGTGGTTTTTTTGTTTTCGTTTTGTTTTTTTAAGTGCAGCCTCTGACTCTTTTTTGTCTGTGGAGTATTTTGCAACAATGTTCAAAGGAAAGCGCTGTTACTGAAGCTTCTAGGAGCAGCGGCTCGAGCACGACACGCGGCGACGCTGCGCCTCGCAGCAGGCGCTGTAAGTAAGGGCAGATGAGCCGAGGCGAGGGTGGTGAAATGTCTGCAAAGGGCGGGCGGGGGGGCTCTGCAGCGGTGTGCGCGTGCCGGGGGCGGCCGCGCGCCCTGCTGCCCTCGGGGCGTCCAGAAAGCGGTACGGCACGATAAAGGGGGGCGCGCATGCGCACTGGGTTCCGCCGCGCTCACTGCTGCCACCCTGTGTCCAAAAATCGGTACTGCACCCTGTGGGGGGGGCGCGCACGCGCACAGCGTTCCGCCGCGCTCACTGCTGCCACCCTGTGTCCAAAAAGCGGTACTGCACCCGGTGGGGGGGGCGCGCATGCGCAGACAGCCGGCGCGCACATGCTCAGTGCCGGTCGCCATGTTTGCTGCTGCTCTCCGCCGTTTCGGTAACGGGTAAGCGAATGGAGCGTGCTCGTCGCCCCTTCCCGGTGCTCTTGGAGCGGCCACGGGCTCGGGCAGCCTCGGGGCGCTCGCTGGGAGTCCCGGGCTGCCGCGGCGGGCTGCGGTTCGCACGCGTGAGCCGCCCGGCTGCAGCGCCGCGGCGCGAGCATGCCATTGCGGGTCTCGCCTCCCTTCGTGCTCCCCCCCGCCCCTCGGGCTCCCCGGCTCCCCCCCGCCCCTCGGGATTCCCCGCTCCACCCGCCCCTCGCGCTCCCCCCCGCTTCTCGGGCTCCCCTCGCGCTCCCCCCCACCCCCGCGCTCCCCCCTGCTTCTCGGGCTCCCCTCGCGCTCCCCCCCCGCTCCTCGGGCTCCCCCTGCTCCCCTCGCGCTCCCCCCCGCCCCTCGCGCTCCCCCCCGCCCCTCGCGCTCCCCCCCGCTCCCCCTGCTCCCCTCGCGCTCCCCCTGCTCCCCTCGCGCTCCCCCTGCTCCCCTCGCGCTCCGCCCCGCCCCTCGGGCTCCCCCTGCTCCCCTCGCGCTCCCCCCCGCTTCTCGGGCTCCCCTCGCGCTCCCCCCCGCTTCTCGGGCTCCCCCCTGCTTCTCAGGCTCTTCTCACGCTCCCCCCCGCTCCTCGGGCTCCCCTTGCTCCCCTCGCGCTCTGCCCCGCCCCTCGCACTCCCCCTGCTCCCCTCGCGCTCCCCCCCGCTTCTCGGGCTCCCCCCTGCTTCTCAGGCTCCTCTCGGGCTCCCCTTGCTCCCCTCGCGCTCCGCCCCGCCCCTCGCGCTCCCCCTGGTCCCCTCGCGCTCCCCCCCGCCCCCGCGCTCCCCCCCCGCTTCTCGGGCTCCCCTCGCACTCCGCCCCGCCCCTCGGGCTCCCCTCGCTCCCCCCCGCCCCTCGGGCTCCCTCTGCTCCCCTCCCGCTCCCCTCGCTCCCCCCCGCCCCTCCCGCTCCCCTCGCTCCCCCCCCCCCGCGCTGTCCGAGCCGGCACGTGCGCGGTGCTCAAGCGTCACTGCCGCCGCAGTCCGTTGGCGAGCGGCGCATGCGCGGCGGCGGGGAAGCAAGATGGCGGCGAGCAGGGAGGGCGTTTTCGCTCGGCGGCGGCGGCGGCGGGTGAGTGCGGAGGTGGCGTGGAGTGAAGGATGTGGGGCCCCCGGGTGAGGCGAACGCATAGGTTCGGGGGGCGTCGGGCTGCATCCTGCCCGCTGCGGCCGTCGCTGCGTGGAGGCGGCGGTGCGGGGCGAGTGGGGGGGCGGGCTGGGACCCGGCGCCGCGCCGGGAGCGCGGGTGTGACTTTGCGTTTTGCGTGCGCGGCGTTTAGGGCGCCAGTTCGTTGGCAGCGCGGGCCGGGGCACGCGCTCGCCCCTGCGGAGGCGGCGCGGCGGAGCGGAGCGGGGGGGCAGGCGGGCCCCGGAGCAGGGTTGCGGCGCGGCGTCGGCCCTGTAGTGTTTCCAAACGGCTTACCCCGTAACGTACGATGCAAAGCGGTGTATTAAGACCTTTCCTTTGAGGGAAAGAAGGAAAAAGAAAGAAAGGGGGGAAAGAAAAAAAAAAAAAAAAACCACGGGAAAGAGAAAAAGAACGCGTGTAAATCGAAGTGTTTTGTTGGAAGCGAAATGCAATTTTCTGTCTTTGTTACAGAGGCGGAACCGACAATAGCAAATGCTGACAAAGAGCAAAGCCGGACGAGCGAGCGGTTTTTTGCGCTTACTCCCGAAGGGGCGGGCTGAAAGGAGGAAGCAAAAATGCAGCAGCGGACCCTCGATCTCCCCAGAAGCTGCGACAGTAGGAGGCGTTCTGGCCCGGGTAACCAAGGTAACTCTTGATGCGGAACGTTCGTTCTTTCGGCCTCCCTCCCGGAGGCAGCGCTGAGGACTAAGCGACCCGTTGCTGCCCTGCGCCTCTTGTTAACCGTAGCTGCCTTAGTTTTGCTTCGGTCGTTTGTATTTTGTTTTGTTATCGTACACGCGTACGTAGAAAAGGAAAGATAGGATATTTAATTTTTAGATTCGTTGCCACGGCTGAAGCTGAAGAGACAGAAAAACGTAAGCGAGCCGAAGTAATAAAATTAAAGGGAACCGAGCGAGAGCCGTCTCCGTCGCCCCGAAAGGGAAAGCCCGTTCCTCCCGGTGAGGAAGGTTCGCCGGTAATAGCGATCGGAATAACAGATGAGCGACATCTAACGGAAGGTGCGTACGCGTTACGGAAAGGACGCTGCGTCCATCCGTTTCCGTGCGCGTGACTCTCTGCATCTGTGAAGCGTCGTGCTTTAAGAGCTCCAAGACGGCAAATTCCCGTCTTCGGGGAACGGCGGTCAGGTGGCCAGAGAGAGAGGGAGAGGCAAGCGTGCGAATTGTAAAACGAAGAGGAAGGCTCATTTAGCGCGACCCCAGGTTAATTGCCTGGCAATGGTATGTGGGGCAGCAGGAAGACGGCAGCTCGAAGAAAAGGTAAAGCCTTGCGGAATTAGGACTCCTTCTCGTGTAGTAGATCCGCTTTTGTGCTTAGAAACAACTTTGGATTGTTAATTTCTGCTGAGCTTTGAATACGTCACGTCACGGACTCTTAGGCGACACGGGGGAGTTCAGCTGCGCAGCCTGCCAGAGGAACGTCGCCCACGAGGCCTCGCTAGCCTTGAGGAGCTGTAGGCGCCGATGCACGTGGCTCGTTCTGTCGGGCGCGAAGAGGTTTGCTTTGGCTGCCGAAATTTCAGCTTGGCTTTGCGCCCTGTAGCGGTGGTATTTTTGTATTTCTAAATTGTGTTAATGCTAGGCGTTCGGCACATCGGGGAACGACTGTGTGCTGCCGTGAAGAACTGCAGGCTCCCGCCCTCAGCCCTTTCTCGGCAAGTTATCGGGTGTCGAGAGCGGCCGGGAGACTCCGAATGCCGGCGGAAAGGTTCTCTGCCCGCTCCTGACGAGGAGCCTTCGGCCGCGGGAAGGTCGGCGGCGTCCTTCCCGGACTCGTGAGTAATAAGCCGCGGTTCGCGGGCCGGCAGGGCAGGGGAGGGGAGGGGAGGGGGGGGGGGAATAGCGCCTGGTAGCCCGGCGGCTCCGGCGTCGCCGTTGCTAGCGGGGCCCCGAGGTCCATGCGAAGCCTCAGCTGCCTGTCGGGAGCTTTGTTTTGGTGTGTTTACCTGGCAAAAGCAGCGAGGGAGGCCTCAAAGAAGAATTTTCGTGCCTAGGTGGGTAAGCTGCGACCCCAGCTGTCTTTGCCTTGCTTTGCCGCTTAGTGTCGTAACGGCGACTTGGGAGCCCGCGATAAAAACCGTTCCGGGGCCGAAGGGAGGCCCTGCGTTTGCCCCGCTTGGGAAACCGTCGTTAAAGCTTGGGGGGGGGGGGCCGAGCTCCGAAAGGAGACTCTGCCGGTGACCTCGGTGGTCCGATTCGTTTGCAGGCTGACGTTCCGAGGGCCGGCGAGCGGAAGAGGAGCAGCTCAGCCCGTTCGGTTGATTTCGGCGATCCTGTTTTAAGGAAGCGCGTAAGTGCAGACGGGGTCTGGGAGGCTTTTCGCCCGAGACGGGAAAGAGCGAGGAAGACTGGAGAGCGTGGAAAAACTAGGTGCCGCGGGTACTGAAGCTGTTAAGGGCTGAGAGAATTTGGGCTTAAGCATCTGAAAGGGGCTGCTAACGCGCAAGGAGCGGTAAAATACCATCGCTGGACAGCAGGCTCCTTTCCGGCCCTCCGTCCCCCTCTGCAGCCTTCTCGTTCTGTTTGTTTCTGTTCCTCTTTTCTGGCTGGGCTGTGCAGCGATCCCGGAAGGACGTGTCTTTTGAGGTGTGCCTTTGCGAAGGTGGTTCGGCTGCCTGGGGGGATGGATCAAAGCCTTTGAGGCTCCCTCCGATCTGTTTCATTTCCTTTTGAATTTCTTCCTTTCTTTGCTTTCTCCTAGGGCGTCTGTCAGCTAACGAGTAAAGAAGATGGAACGGCCTGTCCGCAGAGGAGAACTGACGCACGGTAAACGTGAATACGCTAGACCTCCGCTACGTCACGGGCGTTTGTTTACGTCCGTGCGTTCCAATCTCTAGTTGCGCATTCGGGACGCGGCATCTGCCCGCTATCCGACTCCTCCGTGTAGCGTAGAAGGCGCTGTACAGCTGCCGGTCTCTACGGGAGGTTGTTAGTGAGAAGGAGAACGGTGTATTCCAGCTCGCGACCGCCAAACGGGCTCCTTTAGGTCCGCTTTCAGACTTGGGGCCTACTTCATCGGTCCGCTTGGACGTGGTTTCTTGGGGGGAACGCTAGTGCTTTCCCTGTGCTTTTCCTGCGTCGAAACCGGTAGTTTATAGGCCAGAGCGGTTATGCCGTACCTTCCTTTGAGAGGCGTTTCGTCCGCGTCTCGGGCTTCGGGGAAAATCAATTGGACGGAATTGCCGAAGGCGCGCCTTGAAATAGGCGGTAAATCTAGAAGCGTGTCTGAATCGCGAGGGGCTCGTAACTTGGTCTTTGTCCTCAACGTCTGCTTTTCTTTCGCTCTTATTGCAGGCTTCCCTCCAACGATCGGCGTCGCTGCGGCGTCTCGTGTTTCACGGGCAGCGGTCTCTGCTCAGTAAGGACGTGAGAACTCCTGCGCTCCCGGAGAGCCCGGGATCCCTGCTCCGGGCTGGTCATTTTAGGCCTTTGTGCGGAGCGTTCTTTCTAGCTATGCGCCCCGCGTGAGCCTCTCCTTCGGCCGTTTTCCCAAGGCGGCGGAAACGCTTCTGGGAAACGCCGTCGTTTCCGAAACGTTTCGCCGTGTCCTTGCCGGTAGGGGATACCGTGAGAGCGGGCAGAGGCGGCCGACGTCTGTGCGAGGAAAGAAGCGTGGCGCAAAGAAGGGACCTCTTTGGCCCGCCTGGTCCGCTTTAGAGAGTTTTCTTTTGGACCCGAAGATCGGGTCTGCGAGTGCCGCGCTCAGCGCACGCGTTTGTTTCCCCCCCCCCCCCCGTTCTTTTAGCAAGACCGTGCGTGTCCTCGAGCTGTTTGTCCCGAGGGGGCAGTCGCTGCGGGAATTGCTGGGGAGGCCCTGACGGCGGGACGTGAAAAAGACGCATTTGACCGCGTGCGTGCGGCCGAAGGAACGTCGGCCCAAGAATCCGAAGAAGACATGCCGCGTGCCAGCATCTCGTACCGTTTAATAATAAAAACCGAGCAGTCTGTCAAGCAAATAGCGCGGCTTGCTTTGGGCTGTTTATTTTGTTTAACGATCAGTAAAGGCGAGAGGTCGAAAGTTCTAAAGAAGAACGGCTGCTTCTTGGAACGCTTGCAAATTGTCCCGTTAAGTAGGTGGGTGTTTTTTTTGTTTTCGTTTTGTTTTTTTAAGTGCAGCCTCTGACTCTTTTTTGTCTGTGGAGTATTTTGCAACGATGTTCAAAGGAAAGCGCTGTTACTGAAGCCTCTAGGAGCAGCGGCTCGAGCACGACACGCGGCGACGCTGCGCCTCGCAGCAGGCGCTGTAAATAAGGGCAGATGAGCCGAGGCGAGGGTGGTGAAATGTCTGCAAAGGGCGGGCGGGGGGGCTCTGCAGCGGTGTGCGCGTGCCGGGGGCGGCCGCGCGCCCTGCTGCCCTCGGGGCGTCCAAAAAGCGGTACGGCACGATAAAGGGGGGCGCGCATGCGCACTGGGTTCCGCCGTGCTCACTGCTGCCACCCTGTGTCCAAAAATCGGTACTGCACCCTGTGGGGGGGGCGCGCGTGCGCACAGCGTTCCGCCGCGCTCACTGCTGCCACCCTGTGTCCAAAAAGCGGTACTGCACCCGGTGGGGGGGCGCGCATGCGCAGACAGCCGGCGCGCACATGCTCAGTGCCGGTCGCCATGTTTGCTGCTGCTCTCCGCCGTTTCGGTAACGGGTAAGCGAATGGAGCGTGCTCGTCGCCCCTTCCCGGTGCTCTTGGAGCGGCCACGGGCTCGGGCAGCCTCGGGGCGCTCGCTGGGAGTCCCGGGCTGCCGCGGCGGGCTGCGGTTCGCACGCGTGAGCCGCCCGGCTGCAGCGCCGCGGCGCGAGCATGCCATTGCGGGTCTCGCCTCCCTTCGTGCTCCCCCCCGCCCCTCGGGCTCCCCGGCTCCCCCCCGCCCCTCGGGATTCCCCGCTCCACCCGCCCCTCGCGCTCCCCCCCGCTTCTCGGGCTCCCCTCGCGCTCCCCCCCACCCCCGCGCTCCCCCCTGCTTCTCGGGCTCCCCTCGCGCTCCCCCCCCGCTCCTCGGGCTCCCCCTGCTCCCCTCGCGCTCCGCCCCGCCCCTCGCGCTCCGCCCCGCCCCTCGCGCTCCCCCCCGCTCCCCCTGCTCCCCTCGCGCTCCCCCTGCTCCCCTCGCGCTCCCCCTGCTCCCCTCGCGCTCCGCCCCGCCCCTCGGGCTCCCCCTGCTCCCCTCGCGCTCCCCCCCCGCTTCTCGGGCTCCCCTCGCGCTCCCCCCCGCTTCTCGGGCTCCCCCCTGCTTCTCAGGCTCTTCTCACGCTCCCCCCCGCTCCTCGGGCTCCCCTTGCTCCCCTCGCGCTCTGCCCCGCCCCTCGCACTCCCCCTGCTCCCCTCGCGCTCCCCCCCGCTTCTCGGGCTCCCCCCTGCTTCTCAGGCTCCTCTCGGGCTCCCCTTGCTCCCCTCGCGCTCCGCCCCGCCCCTCGCGCTCCCCCTGGTCCCCTCGCGCTCCCCCCCGCCCCCGCGCTCCCCCCCCGCTTCTCGGGCTCCCCTCGTGCTCCCCCCCGCTCCTCGGGCCCCCCTGCTCCCCTCACGCTCCCCCCCCGCCTCTCGCGCTCCCCTCGCACTCCGCCCCGCCCCTCGGGCTCCCCTCGCTCCCCCCCGCCCCTCGGGCTCCCTCTGCTCCCCTCCCGCTCCCCTCGCTCCCCCCCGCCCCTCCCGCTCCCCTCGCTCCCCCCCCCCCGCGCTGTCCGAGCCGGCACGTGCGCGGTGCTCAAGCGTCACTGCCGCCGCAGTCCGTTGGCGAGCGGCGCATGCGCGGCGGCGGGGAAGCAAGATGGCGGCGAGCAGGGAGGGCGTTTTCGCTCGGCGGCGGCGGCGGCGGGTGAGTGCGGAGGTGGCGTGGAGTGAAGGATGTGGGGCCCCCGGGTGAGGCGAACGCATAGGTTCGGGGGGCGTCGGGCTGCATCCTGCCCGCTGCGGCCGTCGCTGCGTGGAGGCGGCGGTGCGGGGCGAGTGGGGGGGCGGGCTGGGACCCGGCGCCGCGCCGGGAGCGCGGGTGTGACTTTGCGTTTTGCGTGCGCGGCGTTTAGGGCGCCAGTTCGTTGGCAGCGCGGGCCGGGGCACGCGCTCGCCCCTGCGGAGGCGGCGCGGCGGAGCGGAGCGGGGGGGCAGGCGGGCCCCGGAGCAGGGTTGCGGCGCGGCGTCGGCCCTGTAGTGTTTCCAAACGGCTTACCCCGTAACGTACGATGCAAAGCGGTGTATTAAGACCTTTCCTTTGAGGGAAAGAAGGAAAAAGAAAGAAAGGGGGGAAAGAAAAAAAAAAAAACCACGGGAAAGAGAAAAAGAACGCGTGTAAATCGAAGTGTTTTGTTGGAAGCGAAATGCAATTTTCTGTCTTTGTTACAGAGGCGGAACCGACAATAGCAAATGCTGACAAAGAGCAAAGCCGGACGAGCGAGCGGTTTTTTGCGTTTACTCCCGAAGGGGCGGGCTGAAAGGAGGAAGCAAAAATGCAGCAGCGGACCCTCGATCTCCCCAGAAGCTGCGACAGTAGGAGGCGTTCTGGCCCGGGTAACCAAGGTAACTCTTGATGCGGAACGTTCGTTCTTTCGGCCTCCCTCCCGGAGGCAGCGCTGAGGACTAAGCGACCCGTTGCTGCCCTGCGCCTCTTGTTAACCGTAGCTGCCTTAGTTTTGCTTCGGTCGTTTGTATTTTGTTTTGTTATCGTACACGCGTACGTAGAAAAGGAAAGATAGGATATTTAATTTTTAGATTCGTTGCCACGGCTGAAGCTGAAGAGACAGAAAAACGTAAGCGAGCCGAAGTAATAAAATTAAAGGGAACCGAGCGAGAGCCGTCTCCGTCGCCCCGAAAGGGAAAGCCCGTTCCTCCCGGTGAGGAAGGTTCGCCGGTAATAGCGATCGGAATAACAGATGAGCGACATCTAACGGAAGGTGCGTACGCGTTACGGAAAGGACGCTGCGTCCATCCGTTTCCGTGCGCGTGACTCTCTGCATCTGTGAAGCGTCGTGCTTTAAGAGCTCCAAGACGGCAAATTCCCGTCTTCGGGGAACGGCGGTCAGGTGGCCAGAGAGAGAGGGAGAGGCAAGCGTGCGAATTGTAAAACGAAGAGGAAGGCTCATTTAGCGCGACCCCAGGTTAATTGCCTGGCAATGGTCTTTGGGGCAGCAGGAAGACGGCAGCTCGAAGAAAAGGTAAAGCCTTGCGGAATTAGGACTCCTTCCTTCTCGTGTAGTAGATCCGCTTTTGTGCTTAGAAACAACTTTGGATTGTTAATTTCTGCTGAGCTTTGAATACGTCACGTCACGGACTCTTAGGCGACACGGGGGAGTTCAGCTGCGCAGCCTGCCAGAGGAACGTCGCCCACGAGGCCTCGCTAGCCTTGAGGAGCTGTAGGCGCCGATGCACGTGGCTCGTTCTGTCGGGCGCGAAGAGGTTTGCTTTGGCTGCCGAAATTTCAGCTTGGCTTTGCGCCCTGTAGCGGTGGTATTTTTGTATTTCTAAATTGTGTTAATGCTAGGCGTTCGGCACATCGGGGAACGACTGTGTGCTGCCGTGAAGAACTGCAGGCTCCCGCCCTCAGCCCTTTCTCGGCAAGTTATCGGGTGTCGAGAGCGGCCGGGAGACTCCGAATGCCGGCGGAAAGGTTCTCTGCCCGCTCCTGACGAGGAGCCTTCGGCCGCGGGAAGGTCGGCGGCGTCCTTCCCGGACTCGTGAGTAATAAGCCGCGGTTCGCGGGCCGGCAGGGCAGGGGAGGGGAGGGGAGGGGGGGGGGGGAATAGCGCCTGGTAGCCCGGCGGCTCCGGCGTCGCCGTTGCTAGCGGGGCCCCGAGGTCCATGTGAAGCCTCAGCTGCCTGTCGGGAGCTTTGTTTTGGTGTGTTTACCTGGCAAAAGCAGCGAGGGAGGCCTCAAAGAAGAATTTGCGTGCCTAGGTGGGTAAGCTGCGACCCCAGCTGTCTTTGCCTTGCTTTGCCGCTTAGTGTCGTAACGGCGACTTGGGAGCCCGCGATAAAAACCGTTCCGGGGCCGAAGGGAGGCCCTGCGTTTGCCCCGCTTGGGAAACCGTCGTTAAAGCTTGGGGGGGGGGGCCGAGCTCCGAAAGGAGACTCTGCCGGTGACCTCGGTGGTCCGATTCGTTTGCAGGCTGACGTTCCGAGGGCCGGCGAGCGGAAGAGGAGCAGCTCAGCCCGTTCGGTTGATTTCGGCGATCCTGTTTTAAGGAAGCGCGTAAGTGCAGACGGGGTCTGGGAGGCTTTTCGCCCGAGACGGGAAAGAGCGAGGAAGACTGGAGAGCGTGGAAAAACTAGGTGCCGCGGGTACTGAAGCTGTTAAGGGCTGAGAGAATTTGGGCTTAAGCATCTGAAAGGGGCTGCTAACGCGCAAGGAGCGGTAAAATACCATCGCTGGACAGCAGGCTCCTTTCCGGCCCTCCGTCCCCCTCTGCAGCCTTCTCGTTCTGTTTGTTTCTGTTCCTCTTTTCTGGCTGGGCTGTGCAGCGATCCCGGAAGGACGTGTCTTTTGAGGTGTGCCTTTGCGAAGGTGGTTCGGCTGCCTGGGGGGATGGATCAAAGCCTTTGAGGCTCCCTCCGATCTGTTTCATTTCCTTTTGAATTTCTTCCTTTCTTTGCTTTCTCCTAGGGCGTCTGTCAGCTAACGAGTAAAGAAGATGGAACGGCCTGTCCGCAGAGGAGAACTGACGCACGGTAAACGTGAATACGCTAGACCTCCGCTACGTCACGGGCGTTTGTTTACGTCCGTGCGTTCCAATCTCTAGTTGCGCATTCGGGACGCGGCATCTGCCCGCTATCCGACTCCTCCGTGTAGCGTAGAAGGCGCTGTACAGCTGCCGGTCTCTACGGGAGGTTGTTAGTGAGAAGGAGAACGGTGTATTCCAGCTCGCGACCGCCAAACGGGCTCCTTTAGGTCCGCTTTCAGACTTGGGGCCTACTTCATCGGTCCGCTTGGACGTGGTTTCTTGGGGGAACGCTAGTGCTTTCCCTGTGCTTTTCCTGCGTCGAAACCGGTAGTTTATAGGCCAGAGCGGTTATGCCGTACCTTCCTTTGAGAGGCGTTTCGTCCGCGTCTCGGGCTTCGGGGAAAATCAATTGGACGGAATTGCCGAAGGCGCGCCTTGAAATAGGCGGTAAATCTAGAAGCGTGTCTGAATCGCGAGGGGCTCGTAACTTGGTCTTTGTCCTCAACATCTGCTTTTCTTTCGCTCTTATTGCAGGCTTCCCTCCAACGATCGGCGTCGCTGCGGCGTCTCGTGTTTCACGGGCAGCGGTCTCTGCTCAGTAAGGACGTGAGAACTCCTGCGCTCCCGGAGAGCCCGGGATCCCTGCTCCGGGCTGGTCATTTTAGGCCTTTGTGCGGAGCGTTCTTTCTAGCTACGCGCCCCGCGTGAGCCTCTCCTTCGGCCGTTTTCCCAAGGCGGCGGAAACGCTTCTGGGAAACGCCGTCGTTTCCGAAACGTTTCGCCGTGTCCTTGCCGGTAGGGGATACCGTGAGAGCGGGCAGAGGCGGCCGACGTCTGTGCGAGGAAAGAAGCGTGGCGCAAAGAAGGGACCTCTTTGGCCCGCCTGGTCCGCTTTAGAGAGTTTTCTTTTGGACCCGAAGATCGGGTCTGCGAGTGCCGCGCTCAGCGCACGCGTTTGTTTCCCCCCCCCCCCCCCGTTCTTTTAGCAAGACCGTGCGTGTCCTCGAGCTGTTTGTCCCGAGGGGGCAGTCGCTGCGGGAATTGCTGGGGAGGCCCTGACGGCGGGACGTGAAAAAGACGCATTTGACCGCGTGCGTGCGGCCGAAGGAACGTCGGCCCAAGAATCCGAAGAAGACATGCCGCGTGCCAGCATCTCGTACCGTTTAATAATAAAAACCGAGCAGTCTGTCAAGCAAATAGCGCGGCTTGCTTTGGGCTGTTTATTTTGTTTAACGATCAGTAAAGGCGAGAGGTCGAAAGTTCTAAAGAAGAACGGCTGCTTCTTGGAACGCTTGCAAATTGTCCCGTTAAGTAGGTGGGTGGTTTTTTTGTTTTCGTTTTGTTTTTTTAAGTGCAGCCTCTGACTCTTTTTTGTCTGTGGAGTATTTTGCAACGATGTTCAAAGGAAAGCGCTGTTACTGAAGCCTCTAGGAGCAGCGGCTCGAGCACGACACGCGGCGACGCTGCGCCTCGCAGCAGGCGCTGTAAATAAGGGCAGATGAGCCGAGGCGAGGGTGGTGAAATGTCTGCAAAGGGCGGGCGGGGGGGCTCTGCAGCGGTGTGCGCGTGCCGGGGGCGGCCGCGCGCCCTGCTGCCCTCGGGGCGTCCAAAAAGCAGTACGGCACGGAAAGGGGGGCGCGCAGGCGCACGGCGGCCGGCCGCGCGCCCTGCTGCCCTCGGGGCGTCCAAAAAGCGGTACGGCACGATAAAGGGGGGCGCGCATGCGCACTGGGTTCCGCCGTGCTCACTGCTGCCACCCTGTGTCCAAAAATCGGTACTGCACCCTGTGGGGGGGGCGCGCGTGCGCACAGCGTTCCGCCGCGCTCACTGCTGCCACCCTGTGTCCAAAAAGCGGTACTGCACCCGGTGGGGGGGCGCGCATGCGCAGACAGCCGGCGCGCACATGCTCAGTGCCGGTCGCCATGTTTGCTGCTGCTCTCCGCCGTTTCGGTAACGGGTAAGCGAATGGAGCGTGCTCGTCGCCCCTTCCCGGTGCTCTTGGAGCGGCCACGGGCTCGGGCAGCCTCGGGGCGCTCGCTGGGAGTCCCGGGCTGCCGCGGCGGGCTGCGGTTCGCACGCGTGAGCCGCCCGGCTGCAGCGCCGCGGCGCGAGCATGCCATTGCGGGTCTCGCCTCCCTTCGTGCTCCCCCCCGCCCCTCGGGCTCCCCGGCTCCCCCCCGCCCCTCGGGATTCCCCGCTCCACCCGCCCCTCGCGCTCCCCCCCGCTTCTCGGGCTCCCCTCGCGCTCCCCCCCACCCCCGCGCTCCCCCCTGCTTCTCGGGCTCCCCTCGCGCTCCCCCCCCGCTCCTCGGGCTCCCCCTGCTCCCCTCGCGCTCCGCCCCGCCCCTCGCGCTCCGCCCCGCCCCTCGCGCTCCCCCCCGCTCCCCCTGCTCCCCTCGCGCTCCCCCTGCTCCCCTCGCGCTCCCCCTGCTCCCCTCGCGCTCCCCCTGCTTCCCTCGCGCTCCGCCCCGCCCCTCGGGCTCCCCCTGCTCCCCTCGCGCTCCCCCCCGCTTCTCGGGCTCCCCTCGCGCTCCCCCCCGCTTCTCGGGCTCCCCCCTGCTTCTCAGGCTCTTCTCACGCTCCCCCCCGCTCCTCGGGCTCCCCTTGCTCCCCTCGCGCTCTGCCCCGCCCCTCGCACTCCCCCTGCTCCCCTCGCGCTCCCCCCCGCTTCTCGGGCTCCCCCCTGCTTCTCAGGCTCCTCTCGGGCTCCCCTTGCTCCCCTCGCGCTCCGCCCCGCCCCTCGCGCTCCCCCTGGTCCCCTCGCGCTCCCCCCCGCCCCCGCGCTCCCCCCCCGCTTCTCGGGCTCCCCTCGTGCTCCCCCCCGCTCCTCGGGCCCCCCTGCTCCCCTCACGCTCCCCCCCCGCCTCTCGCGCTCCCCTCGCACTCCGCCCCGCCCCTCGGGCTCCCCTCGCTCCCCCCCGCCCCTCGGGCTCCCTCTGCTCCCCTCCCGCTCCCCTCGCTCCCCCCCGCCCCTCCCGCTCCCCTCGCTCCCCCCCCCCCGCGCTGTCCGAGCCGGCACGTGCGCGGTGCTCAAGCGTCACTGCCGCCGCAGTCCGTTGGCGAGCGGCGCATGCGCGGCGGCGGGGAAGCAAGATGGCGGCGAGCAGGGAGGGCGTTTTCGCTCGGCGGCGGCGGCGGCGGGTGAGTGCGGAGGTGGCGTGGAGTGAAGGATGTGGGGCCCCCGGGTGAGGCGAACGCATAGGTTCGGGGGGCGTCGGGCTGCATCCTGCCCGCTGCGGCCGTCGCTGCGTGGAGGCGGCGGTGCGGGGCGAGTGGGGGGGCGGGCTGGGACCCGGCGCCGCGCCGGGAGCGCGGGTGTGACTTTGCGTTTTGCGTGCGCGGCGTTTAGGGCGCCAGTTCGTTGGCAGCGCGGGCCGGGGCACGCGCTCGCCCCTGCGGAGGCGGCGCGGCGGAGCGGAGCGGGGGGGCAGGCGGGCCCCGGAGCAGGGTTGCGGCGCGGCGTCGGCCCTGTAGTGTTTCCAAACGGCTTACCCCGTAACGTACGATGCAAAGCGGTGTATTAAGACCTTTCCTTTGAGGGAAAGAAGGAAAAAGAAAGAAAGGGGGGAAAGAAAAAAAAAAAAACCACGGGAAAGAGAAAAAGAACGCGTGTAAATCGAAGTGTTTTGTTGGAAGCGAAATGCAATTTTCTGTCTTTGTTACAGAGGCGGAACCGACAATAGCAAATGCTGACAAAGAGCAAAGCCGGACGAGCGAGCGGTTTTTTGCGCTTACTCCCGAAGGGGCGGGCTGAAAGGAGGAAGCAAAAATGCAGCAGCGGACCCTCGATCTCCCCAGAAGCTGCGACAGTAGGAGGCGTTCTGGCCCGGGTAACCAAGGTAACTCTTGATGCGGAACGTTCGTTCTTTCGGCCTCCCTCCCGGAGGCAGCGCTGAGGACTAAGCGACCCGTTGCTGCCCTGCGCCTCTTGTTAACCGTAGCTGCCTTAGTTTTGCTTCGGTCGTTTGTATTTTGTTTTGTTATCGTACACGCGTACGTAGAAAAGGAAAGATAGGATATTTAATTTTTAGATTCGTTGCCACGGCTGAAGCTGAAGAGACAGAAAAACGTAAGCGAGCCGAAGTAATAAAATTAAAGGGAACCGAGCGAGAGCCGTCTCCGTCGCCCCGAAAGGGAAAGCCCGTTCCTCCCGGTGAGGAAGGTTCGCCGGTAATAGCGATCGGAATAACAGATGAGCGACATCTAACGGAAGGTGCGTACGCGTTACGGAAAGGACGCTGCGTCCATCCGTTTCCGTGCGCGTGACTCTCTGCATCTGTGAAGCGTCGTGCTTTAAGAGCTCCAAGACGGCAAATTCCCGTCTTCGGGGAACGGCGGTCAGGTGGCCAGAGAGAGAGGGAGAGGCAAGCGTGCGAATTGTAAAACGAAGAGGAAGGCTCATTTAGCGCGACCCCAGGTTAATTGCCTGGCAATGGTCTTTGGGGCAGCAGGAAGACGGCAGCTCGAAGAAAAGGTAAAGCCTTGCGGAATTAGGACTCCTTCCTTCTCGTGTAGTAGATCCGCTTTTGTGCTTAGAAACAACTTTGGATTGTTAATTTCTGCTGAGCTTTGAATACGTCACGTCACGGACTCTTAGGCGACACGGGGGAGTTCAGCTGCGCAGCCTGCCAGAGGAACGTCGCCCACGAGGCCTCGCTAGCCTTGAGGAGCTGTAGGCGCCGATGCACGTGGCTCGTTCTGTCGGGCGCGAAGAGGTTTGCTTTGGCTGCCGAAATTTCAGCTTGGCTTTGCGCCCTGTAGCGGTGGTATTTTTGTATTTCTAAATTGTGTTAATGCTAGGCGTTCGGCACATCGGGGAACGACTGTGTGCTGCCGTGAAGAACTGCAGGCTCCCGCCCTCAGCCCTTTCTCGGCAAGTTATCGGGTGTCGAGAGCGGCCGGGAGACTCCGAATGCCGGCGGAAAGGTTCTCTGCCCGCTCCTGACGAGGAGCCTTCGGCCGCGGGAAGGTCGGCGGCGTCCTTCCCGGACTCATGAGTAATAAGCCGCGGTTCGCGGGCCGGCAGGGCAGGGGAGGGGAGGGGAGGGGGGGGGGGGAATAGCACCTGGTAGCCCGGCGGCTCCGGCGTCGCCGTTGCTAGCGGGGCCCCGAGGTCCATGTGAAGCCTCAGCTGCCTGTCGGGAGCTTTGTTTTGGTGTGTTTACCTGGCAAAAGCAGCGAGGGAGGCCTCAAAGAAGAATTTTCGTGCCTAGGTGGGTAAGCTGCGACCCCAGCTGTCTTTGCCTTGCTTTGCCGCTTAGTGTCGTAACGGCGACTTGGGAGCCCGCGATAAAAACCGTTCCGGGGCCGAAGGGAGGCCCTGCGTTTGCCCCGCTTGGGAAACCGTCGTTAAAGCTTGGGGGGGGGGGCCGAGCTCCGAAAGGAGACTCTGCCGGTGACCTCGGTGGTCCGATTCGTTTGCAGGCTGACGTTCCGAGGGCCGGCGAGCGGAAGAGGAGCAGCTCAGCCCGTTCGGTTGATTTCGGCGATCCTGTTTTAAGGAAGCGCGTAAGTGCAGACGGGGTCTGGGAGGCTTTTCGCCCGAGACGGGAAAGAGCGAGGAAGACTGGAGAGCGTGGAAAAACTAGGTGCCGCGGGTACTGAAGCTGTTAAGGGCTGAGAGAATTTGGGCTTAAGCATCTGAAAGGGGCTGCTAACGCGCAAGGAGCGGTAAAATACCATCGCTGGACAGCAGGCTCCTTTCCGGCCCTCCGTCCCCCTCTGCAGCCTTCTCGTTCTGTTTGTTTCTGTTCCTCTTTTCTGGCTGGGCTGTGCAGCGATCCCGGAAGGACGTGTCTTTTGAGGTGTGCCTTTGCGAAGGTGGTTCGGCTGCCTGGGGGGATGGATCAAAGCCTTTGAGGCTCCCTCCGATCTGTTTCATTTCCTTTTGAATTTCTTCCTTTCTTTGCTTTCTCCTAGGGCGTCTGTCAGCTAACGAGTAAAGAAGATGGAACGGCCTGTCCGCAGAGGAGAACTGACGCACGGTAAACGTGAATACGCTAGACCTCCGCTACGTCACGGGCGTTTGTTTACGTCCGTGCGTTCCAATCTCTAGTTGCGCATTCGGGACGCGGCATCTGCCCGCTATCCGACTCCTCCGTGTAGCGTAGAAGGCGCTGTACAGCTGCCGGTCTCTACGGGAGGTTGTTAGTGAGAAGGAGAACGGTGTATTCCAGCTCGCGACCGCCAAACGGGCTCCTTTAGGTCCGCTTTCAGACTTGGGGCCTACTTCATCGGTCCGCTTGGACGTGGTTTCTTGGGGGGAACGCTAGTGCTTTCCCTGTGCTTTTCCTGCGTCGAAACCGGTAGTTTATAGGCCAGAGCGGTTATGCCGTACCTTCCTTTGAGAGGCGTTTCGTCCGCGTCTCGGGCTTCGGGGAAAATCAATTGGACGGAATTGCCGAAGGCGCGCCTTGAAATAGGCGGTAAATCTAGAAGCGTGTCTGAATCGCGAGGGGCTCGTAACTTGGTCTTTGTCCTCAACATCTGCTTTTCTTTCGCTCTTATTGCAGGCTTCCCTCCAACGATCGGCGTCGCTGCGGCGTCTCGTGTTTCACGGGCAGCGGTCTCTGCTCAGTAAGGACGTGAGAACTCCTGCGCTCCCGGAGAGCCCGGGATCCCTGCTCCGGGCTGGTCATTTTAGGCCTTTGTGCGGAGCGTTCTTTCTAGCTACGCGCCCCGTGTGAGCCTCTCCTTCGGCCGTTTTCCCAAGGCGGCGGAAACGCTTCTGGGAAACGCCGTCGTTTCCGAAACGTTTCGCCGTGTCCTTGCCGGTAGGGGATACCGTGAGAGCGGGCAGAGGCGGCCGACGTCTGTGCGAGGAAAGAAGCGTGGCGCAAAGAAGGGACCTCTTTGGCCCGCCTGGTCCGCTTTAGAGAGTTTTCTTTTGGACCCGAAGATCGGGTCTGCGAGTGCCGCGCTCAGCGCACGCGTTTGTTCCCCCCCCCCCCCCCGTTCTTTTAGCAAGACCGTGCGTGTCCTCGAGCTGTTTGTCCCGAGGGGGCAGTCGCTGCGGGAATTGCTGGGGAGGCCCTGACGGCGGGACGTGAAAAAGACGCATTTGACCGCGTGCGTGCGGCCGAAGGAACGTCAGCCCAAGAATCCGAAGAAGACATGCCGCGTGCCAGCATCTCGTACCGTTTAATAATAAAAACCGAGCAGTCTGTCAAGCAAATAGCGCGGCTTGCTTTGGGCTGTTTATTTTGTTTAACGATCAGTAAAGGCGAGAGGTCGAAAGTTCTAAAGAAGAACGGCTGCTTCTTGGAACGCTTGCAAATTGTCCCGTTAAGTAGGTGGGTGGTTTTTTTGTTTTCGTTTTGTTTTTTTAAGTGCAGCCTCTGACTCTTTTTTGTCTGTGGAGTATTTTGCAACGATGTTCAAAGGAAAGCGCTGTTACTGAAGCCTCTAGGAGCAGCGGCTCGAGCACGACACGCGGCGACGCTGCGCCTCGCAGCAGGCGCTGTAAATAAGGGCAGATGAGCCGAGGCGAGGGTGGTGAAATGTCTGCAAAGGGCGGGCGGGGGGGCTCTGCAGCGGTGTGCGCGTGCCGGGGGCGGCCGCGCGCCCTGCTGCCCTCGGGGCGTCCAAAAAGCAGTACGGCACGGAAAGGGGGGCGCGCAGGCGCACGGCGGCCGGCCGCGCGCCCTGCTGCCCTCGGGGCGTCCAAAAAGCGGTACGGCACGATAAAGGGGGGCGCGCATGCGCACTGGGTTCCGCCGTGCTCACTGCTGCCACCCTGTGTCCAAAAATCGGTACTGCACCCTGTGGGGGGGGCGCGCGTGCGCACAGCGTTCCGCCGCGCTCACTGCTGCCACCCTGTGTCCAAAAAGCGGTACTGCACCCTGTGGGGGGGCTCGTGTGCGCACTGGGTTCCGCCGTGCTCACTGCTGCCACCCTGTGTCCAAAAATCGGTACTGCACCCTGTGGGGGGGGCGCCCACGCGCACAGCGTTCCGCCGCGCTCACTGCTGCCACCCTGTGTCCAAAAAGCGGTACTGCACCCGGTGGGGGGGGCGCGCATGCGCAGACAGCCGGCGCGCACATGCTCAGTGCCGGTCGCCATGTTTGCTGCTGCTCTCCGCCGTTTCGGTAACGGGTAAGCGAATGGAGCGTGCTCGTCGCCCCTTCCCGGTGCTCTTGGAGCGGCCACGGGCTCGGGCAGCCTCGGGGCGCTCGCTGGGAGTCCCGGGCTGCCGCGGCGGGCTGCGGTTCGCACGCGTGAGCCGCCCGGCTGCAGCGCCGCGGCGCGAGCATGCCATTGCGGGTCTCGCCTCCCTTCGTGCTCCCCCCCGCCCCTCGGGCTCCCCGGCTCCCCCCCGCCCCTCGGGATTCCCCGCTCCACCCGCCCCTCGCGCTCCCCCCCGCTTCTCGGGCTCCCCTCGCGCTCCCCCCCACCCCCGCGCTCCCCCCTGCTTCTCGGGCTCCCCTCGCGCTCCCCCCCCGCTCCTCGGGCTCCCCCTGCTCCCCTCGCGCTCCGCCCCGCCCCTCGCGCTCCGCCCCGCCCCTCGCGCTCCCCCCCGCTCCCCCTGCTCCCCTCGCGCTCCCCCTGCTCCCCTCGGGCTCCCCCTGCTCCCCTCGCGCTCCGCCCCGCCCCTCGGGCTCCCCCTGCTCCCCTCGCGCTCCCCCCCGCTTCTCGGGCTCCCCTCGCGCTCCCCCCCGCTTCTCGGGCTCCCCCCTGCTTCTCAGGCTCTTCTCACGCTCCCCCCCGCTCCTCGGGCTCCCCTTGCTCCCCTCGCGCTCTGCCCCGCCCCTCGCACTCCCCCTGCTCCCCTCGCGCTCCCCCCCGCTTCTCGGGCTCCCCCCTGCTTCTCAGGCTCCTCTCGGGCTCCCCTTGCTCCCCTCGCGCTCCGCCCCGCCCCTCGCGCTCCCCCTGGTCCCCTCGCGCTCCCCCCCGCCCCCGCGCTCCCCCCCCGCTTCTCGGGCTCCCCTCGTGCTCCCCCCCGCTCCTCGGGCCCCCCTGCTCCCCTCACGCTCCCCCCCCGCCTCTCGCGCTCCCCTCGCACTCCGCCCCGCCCCTCGGGCTCCCCTCGCTCCCCCCCGCCCCTCGGGCTCCCTCTGCTCCCCTCCCGCTCCCCTCGCTCCCCCCCGCCCCTCCCGCTCCCCTCGCTCCCCCCCCCCGCGCTGTCCGAGCCGGCACGTGCGCGGTGCTCAAGCGTCACTGCCGCCGCAGTCCGTTGGCGAGCGGCGCATGCGCAGCGGCGGGGAAGCAAGATGGCGGCGAGCAGGGAGGGCGTTTTCGCTCGGCGGCGGCGGCGGCGGGTGAGTGCGGAGGTGGCGTGGAGTGAAGGATGTGGGGCCCCCGGGTGAGGCGAACGCATAGGTTCGGGGGGCGTCGGGCTGCATCCTGCCCGCTGCGGCCGTCGCTGCGTGGAGGCGGCGGTGCGGGGCGAGTGGGGGGGCGGGCTGGGACCCGGCGCCGCGCCGGGAGCGCGGGTGTGACTTTGCGTTTTGCGTGCGCGGCGTTTAGGGCGCCAGTTCGTTGGCAGCGCGGGCCGGGGCACGCGCTCGCCCCTGCGGAGGCGGCGCGGCGGAGCGGAGCGGGGGGGCAGGCGGGCCCCGGAGCAGGGTTGCGGCGCGGCGTCGGCCCTGTAGTGTTTCCAAACGGCTTACCCCGTAACGTACGATGCAAAGCGGTGTATTAAGACCTTTCCTTTGAGGGAAAGAAGGAAAAAGAAAGAAAGGGGGGAAAGAAAAAAAAAAAAACCACGGGAAAGAGAAAAAGAACGCGTGTAAATCGAAGTGTTTTGTTGGAAGCGAAATGCAATTTTCTGTCTTTGTTACAGAGGCGGAACCGACAATAGCAAATGCTGACAAAGAGCAAAGCCGGACGAGCGAGCGGTTTTTTGCGCTTACTCCCGAAGGGGCGGGCTGAAAGGAGGAAGCAAAAATGCAGCAGCGGACCCTCGATCTCCCCAGAAGCTGCGACAGTAGGAGGCGTTCTGGCCCGGGTAACCAAGGTAACTCTTGATGCGGAACGTTCGTTCTTTCGGCCTCCCTCCCGGAGGCAGCGCTGAGGACTAAGCGACCCGTTGCTGCCCTGCGCCTCTTGTTAACCGTAGCTGCCTTAGTTTTGCTTCGGTCGTTTGTATTTTGTTTTGTTATCGTACACGCGTACGTAGAAAAGGAAAGATAGGATATTTAATTTTTAGATTCGTTGCCACGGCTGAAGCTGAAGAGACAGAAAAACGTAAGCGAGCCGAAGTAATAAAATTAAAGGGAACCGAGCGAGAGCCGTCTCCGTCGCCCCGAAAGGGAAAGCCCGTTCCTCCCGGTGAGGAAGGTTCGCCGGTAATAGCGATCGGAATAACAGATGAGCGACATCTAACGGAAGGTGCGTACGCGTTACGGAAAGGACGCTGCGTCCATCCGTTTCCGTGCGCGTGACTCTCTGCATCTGTGAAGCGTCGTGCTTTAAGAGCTCCAAGACGGCAAATTCCCGTCTTCGGGGAACGGCGGTCAGGTGGCCAGAGAGAGAGGGAGAGGCAAGCGTGCGAATTGTAAAACGAAGAGGAAGGCTCATTTAGCGCGACCCCAGGTTAATTGCCTGGCAATGGTCTTTGGGGCAGCAGGAAGACGGCAGCTCGAAGAAAAGGTAAAGCCTTGCGGAATTAGGACTCCTTCCTTCTCGTGTAGTAGATCCGCTTTTGTGCTTAGAAACAACTTTGGATTGTTAATTTCTGCTGAGCTTTGAATACGTCACGTCACGGACTCTTAGGCGACACGGGGGAGTTCAGCTGCGCAGCCTGCCAGAGGAACGTCGCCCACGAGGCCTCGCTAGCCTTGAGGAGCTGTAGGCGCCGATGCACGTGGCTCGTTCTGTCGGGCGCGAAGAGGTTTGCTTTGGCTGCCGAAATTTCAGCTTGGCTTTGCGCCCTGTAGCGGTGGTATTTTTGTATTTCTAAATTGTGTTAATGCTAGGCGTTCGGCACATCGGGGAACGACTGTGTGCTGCCGTGAAGAACTGCAGGCTCCCGCCCTCAGCCCTTTCTCGGCAAGTTATCGGGTGTCGAGAGCGGCCGGGAGACTCCGAATGCCGGCGGAAAGGTTCTCTGCCCGCTCCTGACGAGGAGCCTTCGGCCGCGGGAAGGTCGGCGGCGTCCTTCCCGGACTCGTGAGTAATAAGCCGCGGTTCGCGGGCCGGCAGGGCAGGGGAGGGGAGGGGAGGGGGGGGGGGGAATAGCGCCTGGTAGCCCGGCGGCTCCGGCGTCGCCGTTGCTAGCGGGGCCCCGAGGTCCATGTGAAGCCTCAGCTGCCTGTCGGGAGCTTTGTTTTGGTGTGTTTACCTGGCAAAAGCAGCGAGGGAGGCCTCAAAGAAGAATTTTCGTGCCTAGGTGGGTAAGCTGCGACCCCAGCTGTCTTTGCCTTGCTTTGCCGCTTAGTGTCGTAACGGCGACTTGGGAGCCCGCGATAAAAACCGTTCCGGGGCCGAAGGGAGGCCCTGCGTTTGCCCCGCTTGGGAAACCGTCGTTAAAGCTTGGGGGGGGGGGCCGAGCTCCGAAAGGAGACTCTGCCGGTGACCTCGGTGGTCCGATTCGTTTGCAGGCTGACGTTCCGAGGGCCGGCGAGCGGAAGAGGAGCAGCTCAGCCCGTTCGGTTGATTTCGGCGATCCTGTTTTAAGGAAGCGCGTAAGTGCAGACGGGGTCTGGGAGGCTTTTCGCCCGAGACGGGAAAGAGCGAGGAAGACTGGAGAGCGTGGAAAAACTAGGTGCCGCGGGTACTGAAGCTGTTAAGGGCTGAGAGAATTTGGGCTTAAGCATCTGAAAGGGGCTGCTAACGCGCAAGGAGCGGTAAAATACCATCGCTGGACAGCAGGCTCCTTTCCGGCCCTCCGTCCCCCTCTGCAGCCTTCTCGTTCTGTTTGTTTCTGTTCCTCTTTTCTGGCTGGGCTGTGCAGCGATCCCGGAAGGACGTGTCTTTTGAGGTGTGCCTTTGCGAAGGTGGTTCGGCTGCCTGGGGGGATGGATCAAAGCCTTTGAGGCTCCCTCCGATCTGTTTCATTTCCTTTTGAATTTCTTCCTTTCTTTGCTTTCTCCTAGGGCGTCTGTCAGCTAACGAGTAAAGAAGATGGAACGGCCTGTCCGCAGAGGAGAACTGACGCACGGTAAACGTGAATACGCTAGACCTCCGCTACGTCACGGGCGTTTGTTTACGTCCGTGCGTTCCAATCTCTAGTTGCGCATTCGGGACGCGGCATCTGCCCGCTATCCGACTCCTCCGTGTAGCGTAGAAGGCGCTGTACAGCTGCCGGTCTCTACGGGAGGTTGTTAGTGAGAAGGAGAACGGTGTATTCCAGCTCGCGACCGCCAAACGGGCTCCTTTAGGTCCGCTTTCAGACTTGGGGCCTACTTCATCGGTCCGCTTGGACGTGGTTTCTTGGGGGGAACGCTAGTGCTTTCCCTGTGCTTTTCCTGCGTCGAAACCGGTAGTTTATAGGCCAGAGCGGTTATGCCGTACCTTCCTTTGAGAGGCGTTTCGTCCGCGTCTCGGGCTTCGGGGAAAATCAATTGGACGGAATTGCCGAAGGCGCGCCTTGAAATAGGCGGTAAATCTAGAAGCGTGTCTGAATCGCGAGGGGCTCGTAACTTGGTCTTTGTCCTCAACGTCTGCTTTTCTTTCGCTCTTATTGCAGGCTTCCCTCCAACGATCGGCGTCGCTGCGGCGTCTCGTGTTTCACGGGCAGCGGTCTCTGCTCAGTAAGGACGTGAGAACTCCTGCGCTCCCGGAGAGCCCGGGATCCCTGCTCCGGGCTGGTCATTTTAGGCCTTTGTGCGGAGCGTTCTTTCTAGCTACGCGCCCCGCGTGAGCCTCTCCTTCGGCCGTTTTCCCAAGGCGGCGGAAACGCTTCTGGGAAACGCCGTCGTTTCCGAAACGTTTCGCCGTGTCCTTGCCGGTAGGGGATACCGTGAGAGCGGGCAGAGGCGGCCGACGTCTGTGCGAGGAAAGAAGCGTGGCGCAAAGAAGGGACCTCTTTGGCCCGCCTGGTCCGCTTTAGAGAGTTTTCTTTTGGACCCGAAGATCGGGTCTGCGAGTGCCGCGCTCAGCGCACGCGTTTGTTTCCCCCCCCCCCCCCGTTCTTTTAGCAAGACCGTGCGTGTCCTCGAGCTGTTTGTCCCGAGGGGGCAGTCGCTGCGGGAATTGCTGGGGAGGCCCTGACGGCGGGACGTGAAAAAGACGCATTTGACCGCGTGCGTGCGGCCGAAGGAACGTCGGCCCAAGAATCCGAAGAAGACATGCCGCGTGCCAGCATCTCGTACCGTTTAATAATAAAAACCGAGCAGTCTGTCAAGCAAATAGCGCGGCTTGCTTTGGGCTGTTTATTTTGTTTAACGATCAGTAAAGGCGAGAGGTCGAAAGTTCTAAAGAAGAACGGCTGCTTCTTGGAACGCTTGCAAATTGTCCCGTTAAGTAGGTGGGTGGTTTTTTTGTTTTCGTTTTGTTTTTTTAAGTGCAGCCTCTGACTCTTTTTTGTCTGTGGAGTATTTTGCAACGATGTTCAAAGGAAAGCGCTGTTACTGAAGCCTCTAGGAGCAGCGGCTCGAGCACGACACGCGGCGACGCTGCGCCTCGCAGCAGGCGCTGTAAATAAGGGCAGATGAGCCGAGGCGAGGGTGGTGAAATGTCTGCAAAGGGCGGGCGGGGGGGCTCTGCAGCGGTGTGCGCGTGCCGGGGGCGGCCGCGCGCCCTGCTGCCCTCGGGGCGTCCAAAAAGCAGTACGGCACGGAAAGGGGGGCGCGCAGGCGCACGGCGGCCGGCCGCGCGCCCTGCTGCCCTCGGGGCGTCCAAAAAGCGGTACGGCACGATAAAGGGGGGCGCGCATGCGCACTGGGTTCCGCCGTGCTCACTGCTGCCACCCTGTGTCCAAAAATCGGTACTGCACCCTGTGGGGGGGGCGCGCGTGCGCACAGCGTTCCGCCGCGCTCACTGCTGCCACCCTGTGTCCAAAAAGCGGTACTGCACCCGGTGGGGGGGCGCGCATGCGCAGACAGCCGGCGCGCACATGCTCAGTGCCGGTCGCCATGTTTGCTGCTGCTCTCCGCCGTTTCGGTAACGGGTAAGCGAATGGAGCGTGCTCGTCGCCCCTTCCCGGTGCTCTTGGAGCGGCCACGGGCTCGGGCAGCCTCGGGGCGCTCGCTGGGAGTCCCGGGCTGCCGCGGCGGGCTGCGGTTCGCACGCGTGAGCCGCCCGGCTGCAGCGCCGCGGCGCGAGCATGCCATTGCGGGTCTCGCCTCCCTTCGTGCTCCCCCCCGCCCCTCGGGCTCCCCGGCTCCCCCCCGCCCCTCGGGATTCCCCGCTCCACCCGCCCCTCGCGCTCCCCCCCGCTTCTCGGGCTCCCCTCGCGCTCCCCCCCACCCCCGCGCTCCCCCCTGCTTCTCGGGCTCCCCTCGCGCTCCCCCCCCGCTCCTCGGGCTCCCCCTGCTCCCCTCGCGCTCCCCCCCGCTTCTCGGGCTCCCCTCGCGCTCCCCCTGCTCCCCTCGCGCTCCCCCTGCTCCCCTCGCGCTCCCCCTGCTCCCCTCGCGCTCCGCCCCGCCCCTCGGGCTCCCCCTGCTCCCCTCGCGCTCCCCCCCGCTTCTCGGGCTCCCCTCGCGCTCCCCCCCGCTTCTCGGGCTCCCCCCTGCTTCTCAGGCTCTTCTCACGCTCCCCCCCGCTCCTCGGGCTCCCCTTGCTCCCCTCGCGCTCTGCCCCGCCCCTCGCACTCCCCCTGCTCCCCTCGCGCTCCCCCCCGCTTCTCGGGCTCCCCCCTGCTTCTCAGGCTCCTCTCGGGCTCCCCTTGCTCCCCTCGCGCTCCGCCCCGCCCCTCGCGCTCCCCCTGGTCCCCTCGCGCTCCCCCCCGCCCCCGCGCTCCCCCCCCGCTTCTCGGGCTCCCCTCGTGCTCCCCCCCGCTCCTCGGGCCCCCCTGCTCCCCTCACGCTCCCCCCCCGCCTCTCGCGCTCCCCTCGCACTCCGCCCCGCCCCTCGGGCTCCCCTCGCTCCCCCCCGCCCCTCGGGCTCCCTCTGCTCCCCTCCCGCTCCCCTCGCTCCCCCCCGCCCCTCCCGCTCCCCTCGCTCCCCCCCCCCGCGCTGTCCGAGCCGGCACGTGCGCGGTGCTCAAGCGTCACTGCCGCCGCAGTCCGTTGGCGAGCGGCGCATGCGCGGCGGCGGGGAAGCAAGATGGCGGCGAGCAGGGAGGGCGTTTTCGCTCGGCGGCGGCGGCGGCGGGTGAGTGCGGAGGTGGCGTGGAGTGAAGGATGTGGGGCCCCCGGGTGAGGCGAACGCATAGGTTCGGGGGGCGTCGGGCTGCATCCTGCCCGCTGCGGCCGTCGCTGCGTGGAGGCGGCGGTGCGGGGCGAGTGGGGGGGCGGGCTGGGACCCGGCGCCGCGCCGGGAGCGCGGGTGTGACTTTGCGTTTTGCGTGCGCGGCGTTTAGGGCGCCAGTTCGTTGGCAGCGCGGGCCGGGGCACGCGCTCGCCCCTGCGGAGGCGGCGCGGCGGAGCGGAGCGGGGGGGCAGGCGGGCCCCGGAGCAGGGTTGCGGCGCGGCGTCGGCCCTGTAGTGTTTCCAAACGGCTTACCCCGTAACGTACGATGCAAAGCGGTGTATTAAGACCTTTCCTTTGAGGGAAAGAAGGAAAAAGAAAGAAAGGGGGGAAAGAAAAAAAAAAAAACCACGGGAAAGAGAAAAAGAACGCGTGTAAATCGAAGTGTTTTGTTGGAAGCGAAATGCAATTTTCTGTCTTTGTTACAGAGGCGGAACCGACAATAGCAAATGCTGACAAAGAGCAAAGCCGGACGAGCGAGCGGTTTTTTGCGTTTACTCCCGAAGGGGCGGGCTGAAAGGAGGAAGCAAAAATGCAGCAGCGGACCCTCGATCTCCCCAGAAGCTGCGACAGTAGGAGGCGTTCTGGCCCGGGTAACCAAGGTAACTCTTGATGCGGAACGTTCGTTCTTTCGGCCTCCCTCCCGGAGGCAGCGCTGAGGACTAAGCGACCCGTTGCTGCCCTGCGCCTCTTGTTAACCGTAGCTGCCTTAGTTTTGCTTCGGTCGTTTGTATTTTGTTTTGTTATCGTACACGCGTACGTAGAAAAGGAAAGATAGGATATTTAATTTTTAGATTCGTTGCCACGGCTGAAGCTGAAGAGACAGAAAAATGTAAGCGAGCCGAAGTAATAAAATTAAAGGGAACCGAGCGAGAGCCGTCTCCGTCGCCCCGAAAGGGAAAGCCCGTTCCTCCCGGTGAGGAAGGTTCGCCGGTAATAGCGATCGGAATAACAGATGAGCGACATCTAACGGAAGGTGCGTACGCGTTACGGAAAGGACGCTGCGTCCATCCGTTTCCGTGCGCGTGACTCTCTGCATCTGTGAAGCGTCGTGCTTTAAGAGCTCCAAGACGGCAAATTCCCGTCTTCGGGGAACGGCAGTCAGGTGGCCAGAGAGAGAGGGAGAGGCAAGCGTGCGAATTGTAAAACGAAGAGGAAGGCTCATTTAGCGCGACCCCAGGTTAATTGCCTGGCAATGGTCTTTGGGGCAGCAGGAAGACGGCAGCTCGAAGAAAAGGTAAAGCCTTGCGGAATTAGGACTCCTTCCTTCTCGTGTAGTAGATCCGCTTTTGTGCTTAGAAACAACTTTGGATTGTTAATTTCTGCTGAGCTTTGAATACGTCACGTCACGGACTCTTAGGCGACACGGGGGAGTTCAGCTGCGCAGCCTGCCAGAGGAACGTCGCCCACGAGGCCTCGCTAGCCTTGAGGAGCTGTAGGCGCCGATGCACGTGGCTCGTTCTGTCGGGCGCGAAGAGGTTTGCTTTGGCTGCCGAAATTTCAGCTTGGCTTTGCGCCCTGTAGCGGTGGTATTTTTGTATTTCTAAATTGTGTTAATGCTAGGCGTTCGGCACATCGGGGAACGACTGTGTGCTGCCGTGAAGAACTGCAGGCTCCCGCCCTCAGCCCTTTCTCGGCAAGTTATCGGGTGTCGAGAGCGGCCGGGAGACTCCGAATGCCGGCGGAAAGGTTCTCTGCCCGCTCCTGACGAGGAGCCTTCGGCCGCGGGAAGGTCGGCGGCGTCCTTCCCGGACTCGTGAGTAATAAGCCGCGGTTCGCGGGCCGGCAGGGCAGGGGAGGGGAGGGGAGGGGGGGGGGGAATAGCGCCTGGTAGCCCGGCGGCTCCGGCGTCGCCGTTGCTAGCGGGGCCCCGAGGTCCATGTGAAGCCTCAGCTGCCTGTCGGGAGCTTTGTTTTGGTGTGTTTACCTGGCAAAAGCAGCGAGGGAGGCCTCAAAGAAGAATTTTCGTGCCTAGGTGGGTAAGCTGCGACCCCAGCTGTCTTTGCCTTGCTTTGCCGCTTAGTGTCGTAACGGCGACTTGGGAGCCCGCGATAAAAACCGTTCCGGGGCCGAAGGGAGGCCCTGCGTTTGCCCCGCTTGGGAAACCGTCGTTAAAGCTTGGGGGGGGGGGCCGAGCTCCGAAAGGAGACTCTGCCGGTGACCTCGGTGGTCCGATTCGTTTGCAGGCTGACGTTCCGAGGGCCGGCGAGCGGAAGAGGAGCAGCTCAGCCCGTTCGGTTGATTTCGGCGATCCTGTTTTAAGGAAGCGCGTAAGTGCAGACGGGGTCTGGGAGGCTTTTCGCCCGAGACGGGAAAGAGCGAGGAAGACTGGAGAGCGTGGAAAAACTAGGTGCCGCGGGTACTGAAGCTGTTAAGGGCTGAGAGAATTTGGGCTTAAGCATCTGAAAGGGGCTGCTAACGCGCAAGGAGCGGTAAAATACCATCGCTGGACAGCAGGCTCCTTTCCGGCCCTCCGTCCCCCTCTGCAGCCTTCTCGTTCTGTTTGTTTCTGTTCCTCTTTTCTGGCTGGGCTGTGCAGCGATCCCGGAAGGACGTGTCTTTTGAGGTGTGCCTTTGCGAAGGTGGTTCGGCTGCCTGGGGGGATGGATCAAAGCCTTTGAGGCTCCCTCCGATCTGTTTCATTTCCTTTTGAATTTCTTCCTTTCTTTGCTTTCTCCTAGGGCGTCTGTCAGCTAACGAGTAAAGAAGATGGAACGGCCTGTCCGCAGAGGAGAACTGACGCACGGTAAACGTGAATACGCTAGACCTCCGCTACGTCACGGGCGTTTGTTTACGTCCGTGCGTTCCAATCTCTAGTTGCGCATTCGGGACGCGGCATCTGCCCGCTATCCGACTCCTCCGTGTAGCGTAGAAGGCGCTGTACAGCTGCCGGTCTCTACGGGAGGTTGTTAGTGAGAAGGAGAACGGTGTATTCCAGCTCGCGACCGCCAAACGGGCTCCTTTAGGTCCGCTTTCAGACTTGGGGCCTACTTCATCGGTCCGCTTGGACGTGGTTTCTTGGGGGGAACGCTAGTGCTTTCCCTGTGCTTTTCCTGCGTCGAAACCGGTAGTTTATAGGCCAGAGCGGTTATGCCGTACCTTCCTTTGAGAGGCGTTTCGTCCGCGTCTCGGGCTTCGGGGAAAATCAATTGGACGGAATTGCCGAAGGCGCGCCTTGAAATAGGCGGTAAATCTAGAAGCGTGTCTGAATCGCGAGGGGCTCGTAACTTGGTCTTTGTCCTCAACGTCTGCTTTTCTTTCGCTCTTATTGCAGGCTTCCCTCCAACGATCGGCGTCGCTGCGGCGTCTCGTGTTTCACGGGCAGCGGTCTCTGCTCAGTAAGGACGTGAGAACTCCTGCGCTCCCGGAGAGCCCGGGATCCCTGCTCCGGGCTGGTCATTTTAGGCCTTTGTGCGGAGCGTTCTTTCTAGCTACGCGCCCCGCGTGAGCCTCTCCTTCGGCCGTTTTCCCAAGGCGGCGGAAACGCTTCTGGGAAACGCCGTCGTTTCCGAAACGTTTCGCCGTGTCCTTGCCGGTAGGGGATACCGTGAGAGCGGGCAGAGGCGGCCGACGTCTGTGCGAGGAAAGAAGCGTGGCGCAAAGAAGGGACCTCTTTGGCCCGCCTGGTCCGCTTTAGAGAGTTTTCTTTTGGACCCGAAGATCGGGTCTGCGAGTGCCGCGCTCAGCGCACGCGTTTGTTCCCCCCCCCCCCCCCGTTCTTTTAGCAAGACCGTGCGTGTCCTCGAGCTGTTTGTCCCGAGGGGGCAGTCGCTGCGGGAATTGCTGGGGAGGCCCTGACGGCGGGACGTGAAAAAGACGCATTTGACCGCGTGCGTGCGGCCGAAGGAACGTCAGCCCAAGAATCCGAAGAAGACATGCCGCGTGCCAGCATCTCGTACCGTTTAATAATAAAAACCGAGCAGTCTGTCAAGCAAATAGCGCGGCTTGCTTTGGGCTGTTTATTTTGTTTAACGATCAGTAAAGGCGAGAGGTCGAAAGTTCTAAAGAAGAACGGCTGCTTCTTGGAACGCTTGCAAATTGTCCCGTTAAGTAGGTGGGTGGTTTTTTTGTTTTCGTTTTGTTTTTTTAAGTGCAGCCTCTGACTCTTTTTTGTCTGTGGAGTATTTTGCAACGATGTTCAAAGGAAAGCGCTGTTACTGAAGCCTCTAGGAGCAGCGGCTCGAGCACGACACGCGGCGACGCTGCGCCTCGCAGCAGGCGCTGTAAATAAGGGCAGATGAGCCGAGGCGAGGGTGGTGAAATGTCTGCAAAGGGCGGGCGGGGGGGCTCTGCAGCGGTGTGCGCGTGCCGGGGGCGGCCGCGCGCCCTGCTGCCCTCGGGGCGTCCAAAAAGCAGTACGGCACGGAAAGGGGGGCGCGCAGGCGCACGGCGGCCGGCCGCGCGCCCTGCTGCCCTCGGGGCGTCCAAAAAGCGGTACGGCACGATAAAGGGGGGCGCGCATGCGCACTGGGTTCCGCCGTGCTCACTGCTGCCACCCTGTGTCCAAAAATCGGTACTGCACCCTGTGGGGGGGGCGCGCGTGCGCACAGCGTTCCGCCGCGCTCACTGCTGCCACCCTGTGTCCAAAAAGCGGTACTGCACCCTGTGGGGGGGCTCGTGTGCGCACTGGGTTCCGCCGTGCTCACTGCTGCCACCCTGTGTCCAAAAATCGGTACTGCACCCTGTGGGGGGGGCGCCCACGCGCACAGCGTTCCGCCGCGCTCACTGCTGCCACCCTGTGTCCAAAAAGCGGTACTGCACCCGGTGGGGGGGGCGCGCATGCGCAGACAGCCGGCGCGCACATGCTCAGTGCCGGTCGCCATGTTTGCTGCTGCTCTCCGCCGTTTCGGTAACGGGTAAGCGAATGGAGCGTGCTCGTCGCCCCTTCCCGGTGCTCTTGGAGCGGCCACGGGCTCGGGCAGCCTCGGGGCGCTCGCTGGGAGTCCCGGGCTGCCGCGGCGGGCTGCGGTTCGCACGCGTGAGCCGCCCGGCTGCAGCGCCGCGGCGCGAGCATGCCATTGCGGGTCTCGCCTCCCTTCGTGCTCCCCCCCGCCCCTCGGGCTCCCCGGCTCCCCCCCGCCCCTCGGGATTCCCCGCTCCACCCGCCCCTCGCGCTCCCCCCCGCTTCTCGGGCTCCCCTCGCGCTCCCCCCCACCCCCGCGCTCCCCCCTGCTTCTCGGGCTCCCCTCGCGCTCCCCCCCCGCTCCTCGGGCTCCCCCTGCTCCCCTCGCGCTCCGCCCCGCCCCTCGCGCTCCGCCCCGCCCCTCGCGCTCCCCCCCGCTCCCCCTGCTCCCCTCGCGCTCCCCCTGCTCCCCTCGGGCTCCCCCTGCTCCCCTCGCGCTCCGCCCCGCCCCTCGGGCTCCCCCTGCTCCCCTCGCGCTCCCCCCCGCTTCTCGGGCTCCCCTCGCGCTCCCCCCCGCTTCTCGGGCTCCCCCCTGCTTCTCAGGCTCTTCTCACGCTCCCCCCCGCTCCTCGGGCTCCCCTTGCTCCCCTCGCGCTCTGCCCCGCCCCTCGCACTCCCCCTGCTCCCCTCGCGCTCCCCCCCGCTTCTCGGGCTCCCCCCTGCTTCTCAGGCTCCTCTCGGGCTCCCCTTGCTCCCCTCGCGCTCCGCCCCGCCCCTCGCGCTCCCCCTGGTCCCCTCGCGCTCCCCCCCGCCCCCGCGCTCCCCCCCCGCTTCTCGGGCTCCCCTCGTGCTCCCCCCCGCTCCTCGGGCCCCCCTGCTCCCCTCACGCTCCCCCCCCGCCTCTCGCGCTCCCCTCGCACTCCGCCCCGCCCCTCGGGCTCCCCTCGCTCCCCCCCGCCCCTCGGGCTCCCTCTGCTCCCCTCCCGCTCCCCTCGCTCCCCCCCGCCCCTCCCGCTCCCCTCGCTCCCCCCCCCCGCGCTGTCCGAGCCGGCACGTGCGCGGTGCTCAAGCGTCACTGCCGCCGCAGTCCGTTGGCGAGCGGCGCATGCGCAGCGGCGGGGAAGCAAGATGGCGGCGAGCAGGGAGGGCGTTTTCGCTCGGCGGCGGCGGCGGCGGGTGAGTGCGGAGGTGGCGTGGAGTGAAGGATGTGGGGCCCCCGGGTGAGGCGAACGCATAGGTTCGGGGGGCGTCGGGCTGCATCCTGCCCGCTGCGGCCGTCGCTGCGTGGAGGCGGCGGTGCGGGGCGAGTGGGGGGGCGGGCTGGGACCCGGCGCCGCGCCGGGAGCGCGGGTGTGACTTTGCGTTTTGCGTGCGCGGCGTTTAGGGCGCCAGTTCGTTGGCAGCGCGGGCCGGGGCACGCGCTCGCCCCTGCGGAGGCGGCGCGGCGGAGCGGAGCGGGGGGGCAGGCGGGCCCCGGAGCAGGGTTGCGGCGCGGCGTCGGCCCTGTAGTGTTTCCAAACGGCTTACCCCGTAACGTACGATGCAAAGCGGTGTATTAAGACCTTTCCTTTGAGGGAAAGAAGGAAAAAGAAAGAAAGGGGGGAAAGAAAAAAAAAAAAACCACGGGAAAGAGAAAAAGAACGCGTGTAAATCGAAGTGTTTTGTTGGAAGCGAAATGCAATTTTCTGTCTTTGTTACAGAGGCGGAACCGACAATAGCAAATGCTGACAAAGAGCAAAGCCGGACGAGCGAGCGGTTTTTTGCGCTTACTCCCGAAGGGGCGGGCTGAAAGGAGGAAGCAAAAATGCAGCAGCGGACCCTCGATCTCCCCAGAAGCTGCGACAGTAGGAGGCGTTCTGGCCCGGGTAACCAAGGTAACTCTTGATGCGGAACGTTCGTTCTTTCGGCCTCCCTCCCGGAGGCAGCGCTGAGGACTAAGCGACCCGTTGCTGCCCTGCGCCTCTTGTTAACCGTAGCTGCCTTAGTTTTGCTTCGGTCGTTTGTATTTTGTTTTGTTATCGTACACGCGTACGTAGAAAAGGAAAGATAGGATATTTAATTTTTAGATTCGTTGCCACGGCTGAAGCTGAAGAGACAGAAAAACGTAAGCGAGCCGAAGTAATAAAATTAAAGGGAACCGAGCGAGAGCCGTCTCCGTCGCCCCGAAAGGGAAAGCCCGTTCCTCCCGGTGAGGAAGGTTCGCCGGTAATAGCGATCGGAATAACAGATGAGCGACATCTAACGGAAGGTGCGTACGCGTTACGGAAAGGACGCTGCGTCCATCCGTTTCCGTGCGCGTGACTCTCTGCATCTGTGAAGCGTCGTGCTTTAAGAGCTCCAAGACGGCAAATTCCCGTCTTCGGGGAACGGCGGTCAGGTGGCCAGAGAGAGAGGGAGAGGCAAGCGTGCGAATTGTAAAACGAAGAGGAAGGCTCATTTAGCGCGACCCCAGGTTAATTGCCTGGCAATGGTCTTTGGGGCAGCAGGAAGACGGCAGCTCGAAGAAAAGGTAAAGCCTTGCGGAATTAGGACTCCTTCCTTCTCGTGTAGTAGATCCGCTTTTGTGCTTAGAAACAACTTTGGATTGTTAATTTCTGCTGAGCTTTGAATACGTCACGTCACGGACTCTTAGGCGACACGGGGGAGTTCAGCTGCGCAGCCTGCCAGAGGAACGTCGCCCACGAGGCCTCGCTAGCCTTGAGGAGCTGTAGGCGCCGATGCACGTGGCTCGTTCTGTCGGGCGCGAAGAGGTTTGCTTTGGCTGCCGAAATTTCAGCTTGGCTTTGCGCCCTGTAGCGGTGGTATTTTTGTATTTCTAAATTGTGTTAATGCTAGGCGTTCGGCACATCGGGGAACGACTGTGTGCTGCCGTGAAGAACTGCAGGCTCCCGCCCTCAGCCCTTTCTCGGCAAGTTATCGGGTGTCGAGAGCGGCCGGGAGACTCCGAATGCCGGCGGAAAGGTTCTCTGCCCGCTCCTGACGAGGAGCCTTCGGCCGCGGGAAGGTCGGCGGCGTCCTTCCCGGACTCGTGAGTAATAAGCCGCGGTTCGCGGGCCGGCAGGGCAGGGGAGGGGAGGGGAGGGGGGGGGGGAATAGCGCCTGGTAGCCCGGCGGCTCCGGCGTCGCCGTTGCTAGCGGGGCCCCGAGGTCCATGTGAAGCCTCAGCTGCCTGTCGGGAGCTTTGTTTTGGTGTGTTTACCTGGCAAAAGCAGCGAGGGAGGCCTCAAAGAAGAATTTTCGTGCCTAGGTGGGTAAGCTGCGACCCCAGCTGTCTTTGCCTTGCTTTGCCGCTTAGTGTCGTAACGGCGACTTGGGAGCCCGCGATAAAAACCGTTCCGGGGCCGAAGGGAGGCCCTGCGTTTGCCCCGCTTGGGAAACCGTCGTTAAAGCTTGGGGGGGGGGGCCGAGCTCCGAAAGGAGACTCTGCCGGTGACCTCGGTGGTCCGATTCGTTTGCAGGCTGACGTTCCGAGGGCCGGCGAGCGGAAGAGGAGCAGCTCAGCCCGTTCGGTTGATTTCGGCGATCCTGTTTTAAGGAAGCGCGTAAGTGCAGACGGGGTCTGGGAGGCTTTTCGCCCGAGACGGGAAAGAGCGAGGAAGACTGGAGAGCGTGGAAAAACTAGGTGCCGCGGGTACTGAAGCTGTTAAGGGCTGAGAGAATTTGGGCTTAAGCATCTGAAAGGGGCTGCTAACGCGCAAGGAGCGGTAAAATACCATCGCTGGACAGCAGGCTCCTTTCCGGCCCTCCGTCCCCCTCTGCAGCCTTCTCGTTCTGTTTGTTTCTGTTCCTCTTTTCTGGCTGGGCTGTGCAGCGATCCCGGAAGGACGTGTCTTTTGAGGTGTGCCTTTGCGAAGGTGGTTCGGCTGCCTGGGGGGATGGATCAAAGCCTTTGAGGCTCCCTCCGATCTGTTTCATTTCCTTTTGAATTTCTTCCTTTCTTTGCTTTCTCCTAGGGCGTCTGTCAGCTAACGAGTAAAGAAGATGGAACGGCCTGTCCGCAGAGGAGAACTGACGCACGGTAAACGTGAATACGCTAGACCTCCGCTACGTCACGGGCGTTTGTTTACGTCCGTGCGTTCCAATCTCTAGTTGCGCATTCGGGACGCGGCATCTGCCCGCTATCCGACTCCTCCGTGTAGCGTAGAAGGCGCTGTACAGCTGCCGGTCTCTACGGGAGGTTGTTAGTGAGAAGGAGAACGGTGTATTCCAGCTCGCGACCGCCAAACGGGCTCCTTTAGGTCCGCTTTCAGACTTGGGGCCTACTTCATCGGTCCGCTTGGACGTGGTTTCTTGGGGGGAACGCTAGTGCTTTCCCTGTGCTTTTCCTGCGTCGAAACCGGTAGTTTATAGGCCAGAGCGGTTATGCCGTACCTTCCTTTGAGAGGCGTTTCGTCCGCGTCTCGGGCTTCGGGGAAAATCAATTGGACGGAATTGCCGAAGGCGCGCCTTGAAATAGGCGGTAAATCTAGAAGCGTGTCTGAATCGCGAGGGGCTCGTAACTTGGTCTTTGTCCTCAACGTCTGCTTTTCTTTCGCTCTTATTGCAGGCTTCCCTCCAACGATCGGCGTCGCTGCGGCGTCTCGTGTTTCACGGGCAGCGGTCTCTGCTCAGTAAGGACGTGAGAACTCCTGCGCTCCCGGAGAGCCCGGGATCCCTGCTCCGGGCTGGTCATTTTAGGCCTTTGTGCGGAGCGTTCTTTCTAGCTACGCGCCCCGCGTGAGCCTCTCCTTCGGCCGTTTTCCCAAGGCGGCGGAAACGCTTCTGGGAAACGCCGTCGTTTCCGAAACGTTTCGCCGTGTCCTTGCCGGTAGGGGATACCGTGAGAGCGGGCAGAGGCGGCCGACGTCTGTGCGAGGAAAGAAGCGTGGCGCAAAGAAGGGACCTCTTTGGCCCGCCTGGTCCGCTTTAGAGAGTTTTCTTTTGGACCCGAAGATCGGGTCTGCGAGTGCCGCGCTCAGCGCACGCGTTTGTTTCCCCCCCCCCCCCCCGTTCTTTTAGCAAGACCGTGCGTGTCCTCGAGCTGTTTGTCCCGAGGGGGCAGTCGCTGCGGGAATTGCTGGGGAGGCCCTGACGGCGGGACGTGAAAAAGACGCATTTGACCGCGTGCGTGCGGCCGAAGGAACGTCGGCCCAAGAATCCGAAGAAGACATGCCGCGTGCCAGCATCTCGTACCGTTTAATAATAAAAACCGAGCAGTCTGTCAAGCAAATAGCGCGGCTTGCTTTGGGCTGTTTATTTTGTTTAACGATCAGTAAAGGCGAGAGGTCGAAAGTTCTAAAGAAGAACGGCTGCTTCTTGGAACGCTTGCAAATTGTCCCGTTAAGTAGGTGGGTGGTTTTTTTGTTTTCGTTTTGTTTTTTTAAGTGCAGCCTCTGACTCTTTTTTGTCTGTGGAGTATTTTGCAACGATGTTCAAAGGAAAGCGCTGTTACTGAAGCCTCTAGGAGCAGCGGCTCGAGCACGACACGCGGCGACGCTGCGCCTCGCAGCAGGCGCTGTAAATAAGGGCAGATGAGCCGAGGCGAGGGTGGTGAAATGTCTGCAAAGGGCGGGCGGGGGGGCTCTGCAGCGGTGTGCGCGTGCCGGGGGCGGCCGCGCGCCCTGCTGCCCTCGGGGCGTCCAAAAAGCAGTACGGCACGGAAAGGGGGGCGCGCAGGCGCACGGCGGCCGGCCGCGCGCCCTGCTGCCCTCGGGGCGTCCAAAAAGCGGTACGGCACGATAAAGGGGGGCGCGCATGCGCACTGGGTTCCGCCGTGCTCACTGCTGCCACCCTGTGTCCAAAAATCGGTACTGCACCCTGTGGGGGGGGCGCGCGTGCGCACAGCGTTCCGCCGCGCTCACTGCTGCCACCCTGTGTCCAAAAAGCGGTACTGCACCCGGTGGGGGGGCGCGCATGCGCAGACAGCCGGCGCGCACATGCTCAGTGCCGGTCGCCATGTTTGCTGCTGCTCTCCGCCGTTTCGGTAACGGGTAAGCGAATGGAGCGTGCTCGTCGCCCCTTCCCGGTGCTCTTGGAGCGGCCACGGGCTCGGGCAGCCTCGGGGCGCTCGCTGGGAGTCCCGGGCTGCCGCGGCGGGCTGCGGTTCGCACGCGTGAGCCGCCCGGCTGCAGCGCCGCGGCGCGAGCATGCCATTGCGGGTCTCGCCTCCCTTCGTGCTCCCCCCCGCCCCTCGGGCTCCCCGGCTCCCCCCCGCCCCTCGGGATTCCCCGCTCCACCCGCCCCTCGCGCTCCCCCCCGCTTCTCGGGCTCCCCTCGCGCTCCCCCCCACCCCCGCGCTCCCCCCTGCTTCTCGGGCTCCCCTCGCGCTCCCCCCCCGCTCCTCGGGCTCCCCCTGCTCCCCTCGCGCTCCCCCCCGCCCCTCGCGCTCCCCCCCGCTTCTCGGGCTCCCCTCGCGCTCCCCCTGCTCCCCTCGCGCTCCCCCTGCTCCCCTCGCGCTCCCCCTGCTCCCCTCGCGCTCCGCCCCGCCCCTCGGGCTCCCCCTGCTCCCCTCGCGCTCCCCCCCGCTTCTCGGGCTCCCCTCGCGCTCCCCCCCGCTTCTCGGGCTCCCCCCTGCTTCTCAGGCTCTTCTCACGCTCCCCCCCGCTCCTCGGGCTCCCCTTGCTCCCCTCGCGCTCTGCCCCGCCTCTCGCACTCCCCCTGCTCCCCTCGCGCTCCCCCCCGCTTCTCGGGCTCCCCCCTGCTTCTCAGGCTCCTCTCGGGCTCCCCTTGCTCCCCTCGCGCTCCGCCCCGCCCCTCGCGCTCCCCCTGGTCCCCTCGCGCTCCCCCCCGCCCCCGCGCTCCCCCCCCGCTTCTCGGGCTCCCCTCGTGCTCCCCCCCGCTCCTCGGGCCCCCCTGCTCCCCTCACGCTCCCCCCCCGCCTCTCGCGCTCTCCCCTCGCACTCCGCCCCGCCCCTCGGGCTCCCCTCGCTCCCCCCCGCCCCTCGGGCTCCCTCTGCTCCCCTCCCGCTCCCCTCGCTCCCCCCCGCCCCTCCCGCTCCCCTCGCTCCCCCCCCCCGCGCTGTCCGAGCCGGCACGTGCGCGGTGCTCAAGCGTCACTGCCGCCGCAGTCCGTTGGCGAGCGGCGCATGCGCGGCGGCGGGGAAGCAAGATGGCGGCGAGCAGGGAGGGCGTTTTCGCTCGGCGGCGGCGGCGGCGGGTGAGTGCGGAGGTGGCGTGGAGTGAAGGATGTGGGGCCCCCGGGTGAGGCGAACGCATAGGTTCGGGGGGCGTCGGGCTGCATCCTGCCCGCTGCGGCCGTCGCTGCGTGGAGGCGGCGGTGCGGGGCGAGTGGGGGGGCGGGCTGGGACCCGGCGCCGCGCCGGGAGCGCGGGTGTGACTTTGCGTTTTGCGTGCGCGGCGTTTAGGGCGCCAGTTCGTTGGCAGCGCGGGCCGGGGCACGCGCTCGCCCCTGCGGAGGCGGCGCGGCGGAGCGGAGCGGGGGGGCAGGCGGGCCCCGGAGCAGGGTTGCGGCGCGGCGTCGGCCCTGTAGTGTTTCCAAACGGCTTACCCCGTAACGTACGATGCAAAGCGGTGTATTAAGACCTTTCCTTTGAGGGAAAGAAGGAAAAAGAAAGAAAGGGGGGAAAGAAAAAAAAAAAAACCACGGGAAAGAGAAAAAGAACGCGTGTAAATCGAAGTGTTTTGTTGGAAGCGAAATGCAATTTTCTGTCTTTGTTACAGAGGCGGAACCGACAATAGCAAATGCTGACAAAGAGCAAAGCCGGACGAGCGAGCGGTTTTTTGCGTTTACTCCCGAAGGGGCGGGCTGAAAGGAGGAAGCAAAAATGCAGCAGCGGACCCTCGATCTCCCCAGAAGCTGCGACAGTAGGAGGCGTTCTGGCCCGGGTAACCAAGGTAACTCTTGATGCGGAACGTTCGTTCTTTCGGCCTCCCTCCCGGAGGCAGCGCTGAGGACTAAGCGACCCGTTGCTGCCCTGCGCCTCTTGTTAACCGTAGCTGCCTTAGTTTTGCTTCGGTCGTTTGTATTTTGTTTTGTTATCGTACACGCGTACGTAGAAAAGGAAAGATAGGATATTTAATTTTTAGATTCGTTGCCACGGCTGAAGCTGAAGAGACAGAAAAATGTAAGCGAGCCGAAGTAATAAAATTAAAGGGAACCGAGCGAGAGCCGTCTCCGTCGCCCCGAAAGGGAAAGCCCGTTCCTCCCGGTGAGGAAGGTTCGCCGGTAATAGCGATCGGAATAACAGATGAGCGACATCTAACGGAAGGTGCGTACGCGTTACGGAAAGGACGCTGCGTCCATCCGTTTCCGTGCGCGTGACTCTCTGCATCTGTGAAGCGTCGTGCTTTAAGAGCTCCAAGACGGCAAATTCCCGTCTTCGGGGAACGGCAGTCAGGTGGCCAGAGAGAGAGGGAGAGGCAAGCGTGCGAATTGTAAAACGAAGAGGAAGGCTCATTTAGCGCGACCCCAGGTTAATTGCCTGGCAATGGTCTTTGGGGCAGCAGGAAGACGGCAGCTCGAAGAAAAGGTAAAGCCTTGCGGAATTAGGACTCCTTCCTTCTCGTGTAGTAGATCCGCTTTTGTGCTTAGAAACAACTTTGGATTGTTAATTTCTGCTGAGCTTTGAATACGTCACGTCACGGACTCTTAGGCGACACGGGGGAGTTCAGCTGCGCAGCCTGCCAGAGGAACGTCGCCCACGAGGCCTCGCTAGCCTTGAGGAGCTGTAGGCGCCGATGCACGTGGCTCGTTCTGTCGGGCGCGAAGAGGTTTGCTTTGGCTGCCGAAATTTCAGCTTGGCTTTGCGCCCTGTAGCGGTGGTATTTTTGTATTTCTAAATTGTGTTAATGCTAGGCGTTCGGCACATCGGGGAACGACTGTGTGCTGCCGTGAAGAACTGCAGGCTCCCGCCCTCAGCCCTTTCTCGGCAAGTTATCGGGTGTCGAGAGCGGCCGGGAGACTCCGAATGCCGGCGGAAAGGTTCTCTGCCCGCTCCTGACGAGGAGCCTTCGGCCGCGGGAAGGTCGGCGGCGTCCTTCCCGGACTCGTGAGTAATAAGCCGCGGTTCGCGGGCCGGCAGGGCAGGGGAGGGGAGGGGAGGGGGGGGGGGAATAGCGCCTGGTAGCCCGGCGGCTCCGGCGTCGCCGTTGCTAGCGGGGCCCCGAGGTCCATGTGAAGCCTCAGCTGCCTGTCGGGAGCTTTGTTTTGGTGTGTTTACCTGGCAAAAGCAGCGAGGGAGGCCTCAAAGAAGAATTTTCGTGCCTAGGTGGGTAAGCTGCGACCCCAGCTGTCTTTGCCTTGCTTTGCCGCTTAGTGTCGTAACGGCGACTTGGGAGCCCGCGATAAAAACCGTTCCGGGGCCGAAGGGAGGCCCTGCGTTTGCCCCGCTTGGGAAACCGTCGTTAAAGCTTGGGGGGGGGGGCCGAGCTCCGAAAGGAGACTCTGCCGGTGACCTCGGTGGTCCGATTCGTTTGCAGGCTGACGTTCCGAGGGCCGGCGAGCGGAAGAGGAGCAGCTCAGCCCGTTCGGTTGATTTCGGCGATCCTGTTTTAAGGAAGCGCGTAAGTGCAGACGGGGTCTGGGAGGCTTTTCGCCCGAGACGGGAAAGAGCGAGGAAGACTGGAGAGCGTGGAAAAACTAGGTGCCGCGGGTACTGAAGCTGTTAAGGGCTGAGAGAATTTGGGCTTAAGCATCTGAAAGGGGCTGCTAACGCGCAAGGAGCGGTAAAATACCATCGCTGGACAGCAGGCTCCTTTCCGGCCCTCCGTCCCCCTCTGCAGCCTTCTCGTTCTGTTTGTTTCTGTTCCTCTTTTCTGGCTGGGCTGTGCAGCGATCCCGGAAGGACGTGTCTTTTGAGGTGTGCCTTTGCGAAGGTGGTTCGGCTGCCTGGGGGGATGGATCAAAGCCTTTGAGGCTCCCTCCGATCTGTTTCATTTCCTTTTGAATTTCTTCCTTTCTTTGCTTTCTCCTAGGGCGTCTGTCAGCTAACGAGTAAAGAAGATGGAACGGCCTGTCCGCAGAGGAGAACTGACGCACGGTAAACGTGAATACGCTAGACCTCCGCTACGTCACGGGCGTTTGTTTACGTCCGTGCGTTCCAATCTCTAGTTGCGCATTCGGGACGCGGCATCTGCCCGCTATCCGACTCCTCCGTGTAGCGTAGAAGGCGCTGTACAGCTGCCGGTCTCTACGGGAGGTTGTTAGTGAGAAGGAGAACGGTGTATTCCAGCTCGCGACCGCCAAACGGGCTCCTTTAGGTCCGCTTTCAGACTTGGGGCCTACTTCATCGGTCCGCTTGGACGTGGTTTCTTGGGGGGAACGCTAGTGCTTTCCCTGTGCTTTTCCTGCGTCGAAACCGGTAGTTTATAGGCCAGAGCGGTTATGCCGTACCTTCCTTTGAGAGGCGTTTCGTCCGCGTCTCGGGCTTCGGGGAAAATCAATTGGACGGAATTGCCGAAGGCGTGCCTTGAAATAGGCGGTAAATCTAGAAGCGTGTCTGAATCGCGAGGGGCTCGTAACTTGGTCTTTGTCCTCAACGTCTGCTTTTCTTTCGCTCTTATTGCAGGCTTCCCTCCAACGATCGGCGTCGCTGCGGCGTCTCGTGTTTCACGGGCAGCGGTCTCTGCTCAGTAAGGACGTGAGAACTCCTGCGCTCCCGGAGAGCCCGGGATCCCTGCTCCGGGCTGGTCATTTTAGGCCTTTGTGCGGAGCGTTCTTTCTAGCTACGCGCCCCGCGTGAGCCTCTCCTTCGGCCGTTTTCCCAAGGCGGCGGAAACGCTTCTGGGAAACGCCGTCGTTTCCGAAACGTTTCGCCGTGTCCTTGCCGGTAGGGGATACCGTGAGAGCGGGCAGAGGCGGCCGACGTCTGTGCGAGGAAAGAAGCGTGGCGCAAAGAAGGGACCTCTTTGGCCCGCCTGGTCCGCTTTAGAGAGTTTTCTTTTGGACCCGAAGATCGGGTCTGCGAGTGCCGCGCTCAGCGCACGCGTTTGTTCCCCCCCCCCCCCGTTCTTTTAGCAAGACCGTGCGTGTCCTCGAGCTGTTTGTCCCGAGGGGGCAGTCGCTGCGGGAATTGCTGGGGAGGCCCTGACGGCGGGACGTGAAAAAGACGCATTTGACCGCGTGCGTGCGGCCGAAGGAACGTCAGCCCAAGAATCCGAAGAAGACATGCCGCGTGCCAGCATCTCGTACCGTTTAATAATAAAAACCGAGCAGTCTGTCAAGCAAATAGCGCGGCTTGCTTTGGGCTGTTTATTTTGTTTAACGATCAGTAAAGGCGAGAGGTCGAAAGTTCTAAAGAAGAACGGCTGCTTCTTGGAACGCTTGCAAATTGTCCCGTTAAGTAGGTGGGTGGTTTTTTTGTTTTCGTTTTGTTTTTTTAAGTGCAGCCTCTGACTCTTTTTTGTCTGTGGAGTATTTTGCAACGATGTTCAAAGGAAAGCGCTGTTACTGAAGCCTCTAGGAGCAGCGGCTCGAGCACGACACGCGGCGACGCTGCGCCTCGCAGCAGGCGCTGTAAATAAGGGCAGATGAGCCGAGGCGAGGGTGGTGAAATGTCTGCAAAGGGCGGGCGGGGGGGCTCTGCAGCGGTGTGCGCGTGCCGGGGGCGGCCGCGCGCCCTGCTGCCCTCGGGGCGTCCAAAAAGCAGTACGGCACGGAAAGGGGGGCGCGCAGGCGCACGGCGGCCGGCCGCGCGCCCTGCTGCCCTCGGGGCGTCCAAAAAGCGGTACGGCACGATAAAGGGGGGCGCGCATGCGCACTGGGTTCCGCCGTGCTCACTGCTGCCACCCTGTGTCCAAAAATCGGTACTGCACCCTGTGGGGGGGGCGCGCGTGCGCACAGCGTTCCGCCGCGCTCACTGCTGCCACCCTGTGTCCAAAAAGCGGTACTGCACCCGGTGGGGGGGCGCGCATGCGCAGACAGCCGGCGCGCACATGCTCAGTGCCGGTCGCCATGTTTGCTGCTGCTCTCCGCCGTTTCGGTAACGGGTAAGCGAATGGAGCGTGCTCGTCGCCCCTTCCCGGTGCTCTTGGAGCGGCCACGGGCTCGGGCAGCCTCGGGGCGCTCGCTGGGAGTCCCGGGCTGCCGCGGCGGGCTGCGGTTCGCACGCGTGAGCCGCCCGGCTGCAGCGGCGCGGCGCGAGCATGCCATTGCGGGTCTCGCCTCCCTTCGTGCTCCCCCCCGCCCCTCGGGCTCCCCGGCTCCCCCCCGCCCCTCGGGATTCCCCGCTCCACCCGCCCCTCGCGCTCCCCCCCGCTTCTCGGGCTCCCCTCGCGCTCCCCCCCACCCCCGCGCTCCCCCCTGCTTCTCGGGCTCCCCTCGCGCTCCCCCCCCGCTCCTCGGGCTCCCCCTGCTCCCCTCGCGCTCCGCCCCGCCCCTCGCGCTCCGCCCCGCCCCTCGCGCTCCCCCCCGCTCCCCCTGCTCCCCTCGCGCTCCCCCTGCTCCCCTCGCGCTCCCCCTGCTCCCCTCGCGCTCCGCCCCGCCCCTCGGGCTCCCCCTGCTCCCCTCGCGCTCCCCCCCGCTTCTCGGGCTCCCCTCGCGCTCCCCCCCGCTTCTCGGGCTCCCCCCTGCTTCTCAGGCTCTTCTCACGCTCCCCCCCGCTCCTCGGGCTCCCCTTGCTCCCCTCGCGCTCTGCCCCGCCTCTCGCACTCCCCCTGCTCCCCTCGCGCTCCCCCCCGCTTCTCGGGCTCCCCCCTGCTTCTCAGGCTCCTCTCGGGCTCCCCTTGCTCCCCTCGCGCTCCGCCCCGCCCCTCGCGCTCCCCCTGGTCCCCTCGCGCTCCCCCCCGCCCCCGCGCTCCCCCCCCGCTTCTCGGGCTCCCCTCGTGCTCCCCCCCGCTCCTCGGGCCCCCCTGCTCCCCTCACGCTCCCCCCCCGCCTCTCGCGCTCCCCTCGCACTCCGCCCCGCCCCTCGGGCTCCCCTCGCTCCCCCCCGCCCCTCGGGCTCCCTCTGCTCCCCTCCCGCTCCCCTCGCTCCCCCCCGCCCCTCCCGCTCCCCTCGCTCCCCCCCCCCGCGCTGTCCGAGCCGGCACGTGCGCGGTGCTCAAGCGTCACTGCCGCCGCAGTCCGTTGGCGAGCGGCGCATGCGCGGCGGCGGGGAAGCAAGATGGCGGCGAGCAGGGAGGGCGTTTTCGCTCGGCGGCGGCGGCGGCGGGTGAGTGCGGAGGTGGCGTGGAGTGAAGGATGTGGGGCCCCCGGGTGAGGCGAACGCATAGGTTCGGGGGGCGTCGGGCTGCATCCTGCCCGCTGCGGCCGTCGCTGCGTGGAGGCGGCGGTGCGGGGCGAGTGGGGGGGCGGGCTGGGACCCGGCGCCGCGCCGGGAGCGCGGGTGTGACTTTGCGTTTTGCGTGCGCGGCGTTTAGGGCGCCAGTTCGTTGGCAGCGCGGGCCGGGGCACGCGCTCGCCCCTGCGGAGGCGGCGCGGCGGAGCGGAGCGGGGGGGCAGGCGGGCCCCGGAGCAGGGTTGCGGCGCGGCGTCGGCCCTGTAGTGTTTCCAAACGGCTTACCCCGTAACGTACGATGCAAAGCGGTGTATTAAGACCTTTCCTTTGAGGGAAAGAAGGAAAAAGAAAGAAAGGGGGGAAAGAAAAAAAAAAAAACCACGGGAAAGAGAAAAAGAACGCGTGTAAATCGAAGTGTTTTGTTGGAAGCGAAATGCAATTTTCTGTCTTTGTTACAGAGGCGGAACCGACAATAGCAAATGCTGACAAAGAGCAAAGCCGGACGAGCGAGCGGTTTTTTGCGTTTACTCCCGAAGGGGCGGGCTGAAAGGAGGAAGCAAAAATGCAGCAGCGGACCCTCGATCTCCCCAGAAGCTGCGACAGTAGGAGGCGTTCTGGCCCGGGTAACCAAGGTAACTCTTGATGCGGAACGTTCGTTCTTTCGGCCTCCCTCCCGGAGGCAGCGCTGAGGACTAAGCGACCCGTTGCTGCCCTGCGCCTCTTGTTAACCGTAGCTGCCTTAGTTTTGCTTCGGTCGTTTGTATTTTGTTTTGTTATCGTACACGCGTACGTAGAAAAGGAAAGATAGGATATTTAATTTTTAGATTCGTTGCCACGGCTGAAGCTGAAGAGACAGAAAAACGTAAGCGAGCCGAAGTAATAAAATTAAAGGGAACCGAGCGAGAGCCGTCTCCGTCGCCCCGAAAGGGAAAGCCCGTTCCTCCCGGTGAGGAAGGTTCGCCGGTAATAGCGATCGGAATAACAGATGAGCGACATCTAACGGAAGGTGCGTACGCGTTACGGAAAGGACGCTGCGTCCATCCGTTTCCGTGCGCGTGACTCTCTGCATCTGTGAAGCGTCGTGCTTTAAGAGCTCCAAGACGGCAAATTCCCGTCTTCGGGGAACGGCGGTCAGGTGGCCAGAGAGAGAGGGAGAGGCAAGCGTGCGAATTGTAAAACGAAGAGGAAGGCTCATTTAGCGCGACCCCAGGTTAATTGCCTGGCAATGGTATGTGGGGCAGCAGGAAGACGGCAGCTCGAAGAAAAGGTAAAGCCTTGCGGAATTAGGACTCCTTCCTTCTCGTGTAGTAGATCCGCTTTTGTGCTTAGAAACAACTTTGGATTGTTAATTTCTGCTGAGCTTTGAATACGTCACGTCACGGACTCTTAGGCGACACGGGGGAGTTCAGCTGCGCAGCCTGCCAGAGGAACGTCGCCCACGAGGCCTCGCTAGCCTTGAGGAGCTGTAGGCGCCGATGCACGTGGCTCGTTCTGTCGGGCGCGAAGAGGTTTGCTTTGGCTGCCGAAATTTCAGCTTGGCTTTGCGCCCTGTAGCGGTGGTATTTTTGTATTTCTAAATTGTGTTAATGCTAGGCGTTCGGCACATCGGGGAACGACTGTGTGCTGCCGTGAAGAACTGCAGGCTCCCGCCCTCAGCCCTTTCTCGGCAAGTTATCGGGTGTCGAGAGCGGCCGGGAGACTCCGAATGCCGGCGGAAAGGTTCTCTGCCCGCTCCTGACGAGGAGCCTTCGGCCGCGGGAAGGTCGGCGGCGTCCTTCCCGGACTCGTGAGTAATAAGCCGCGGTTCGCGGGCCGGCAGGGGAGGGGAGGGGAGGGGAGGGGGGGGGGGGGAATAGCGCCTGGTAGCCCGGCGGCTCCGGCGTCGCCGTTGCTAGCGGGGCCCCGAGGTCCATGTGAAGCCTCAGCTGCCTGTCGGGAGCTTTGTTTTGGTGTGTTTACCTGGCAAAAGCAGCGAGGGAGGCCTCAAAGAAGAATTTTCGTGCCTAGGTGGGTAAGCTGCGACCCCAGCTGTCTTTGCCTTGCTTTGCCGCTTAGTGTCGTAACGGCGACTTGGGAGCCCGCGATAAAAACCGTTCCGGGGCCGAAGGGAGGCCCTGCGTTTGCCCCGCTTGGGAAACCGTCGTTAAAGCTTGGGGGGGGCCGAGCTCCGAAAGGAGACTCTGCCGGTGACCTCGGTGGTCCGATTCGTTTGCAGGCTGACGTTCCGAGGGCCGGCGAGCGGAAGAGGAGCAGCTCAGCCCGTTCGGTTGATTTCGGCGATCCTGTTTTAAGGAAGCGCGTAAGTGCAGACGGGGTCTGGGAGGCTTTTCGCCCGAGACGGGAAAGAGCGAGGAAGACTGGAGAGCGTGGAAAAACTAGGTGCCGCGGGTACTGAAGCTGTTAAGGGCTGAGAGAATTTGGGCTTAAGCATCTGAAAGGGGCTGCTAACGCGCAAGGAGCGGTAAGATACCATCGCTGGACAGCAGGCTCCTTTCCGGCCCTCCGTCCCCCTCTGCAGCCTTCTCGTTCTGTTTGTTTCTGTTCCTCTTTTCTGGCTGGGCTGTGCAGCGATCCCGGAAGGACGTGTCTTTTGAGGTGTGCCTTTGCGAAGGTGGTTCGGCTGCCTGGGGGGATGGATCAAAGCCTTTGAGGCTCCCTCCGATCTGTTTCATTTCCTTTTGAATTTCTTCCTTTCTTTGCTTTCTCCTAGGGCGTCTGTCAGCTAACGAGTAAAGAAGATGGAACGGCCTGTCCGCAGAGGAGAACTGACGCACGGTAAACGTGAATACGCTAGACCTCCGCTACGTCACGGGCGTTTGTTTACGTCCGTGCGTTCCAATCTCTAGTTGCGCATTCGGGACGCGGCATCTGCCCGCTATCCGACTCCTCCGTGTAGCGTAGAAGGCGCTGTACAGCTGCCGGTCTCTACGGGAGGTTGTTAGTGAGAAGGAGAACGGTGTATTCCAGCTCGCGACCGCCAAACGGGCTCCTTTAGGTCCGCTTTCAGACTTGGGGCCTACTTCATCGGTCCGCTTGGACGTGGTTTCTTGGGGGGAACGCTAGTGCTTTCCCTGTGCTTTTCCTGCGTCGAAACCGGTAGTTTATAGGCCAGAGCGGTTATGCCGTACCTTCCTTTGAGAGGCGTTTCGTCCGCGTCTCGGGCTTCGGGGAAAATCAATTGGACGGAATTGCCGAAGGCGCGCCTTGAAATAGGCGGTAAATCTAGAAGCGTGTCTGAATCGCGAGGGGCTCGTAACTTGGTCTTTGTCCTCAACGTCTGCTTTTCTTTCGCTCTTATTGCAGGCTTCCCTCCAACGATCGGCGTCGCTGCGGCGTCTCGTGTTTCACGGGCAGCGGTCTCTGCTCAGTAAGGACGTGAGAACTCCTGCGCTCCCGGAGAGCCCGGGATCCCTGCTCCGGGCTGGTCATTTTAGGCCTTTGTGCGGAGCGTTCTTTCTAGCTACGCGCCCCGCGTGAGCCTCTCCTTCGGCCGTTTTCCCAAGGCGGCGGAAACGCTTCTGGGAAACGCCGTCGTTTCCGAAACGTTTCGCCGTGTCCTTGCCGGTAGGGGATACCGTGAGAGCGGGCAGAGGCGGCCGACGTCTGTGCGAGGAAAGAAGCGTGGCGCAAAGAAGGGACCTCTTTGGCCCGCCTGGTCCGCTTTAGAGAGTTTTCTTTTGGACCCGAAGGTCGGGTCTGCGAGTGCCGCGCTCAGCGCACGCGTTTGTTTCCCCCCCCCCCCCCCCGTTCTTTTAGCAAGACTGTGCGTGTCCTCGAGCTGTTTGTCCCGAGGGGGGAGTCGCTGCGGGAATTGCTGGGGAGGCCCTGACGGCGGGACGTGAAAAAGACGCCTTTGACCGCGTGCGTGCGGCCGAAGGAACGTCAGCCCAAGAATCCGAAGAAGACATGCCGCGTGCCAGCATCTCGTACCGTTTAATAATAAAAACCGAGCAGTCTGTCAAGCAAATAGCGCGGCTTGCTTTGGGCTGTTTATTTTGTTTAACGATCAGTAAAGGCGAGAGGTCGAAAGTTCTAAAGAAGAACGGCTGCTTCTTGGAACGCTTGCAAATTGTCCCGTTAAGTAGGTGGGTGGTTTTTTTGTTTTCGTTTTGTTTTTTTAAGTGCAGCCTCTGACTCTTTTTTGTCTGTGGAGTATTTTGCAACGATGTTCAAAGGAAAGCGCTGTTACTGAAGCCTCTAGGAGCAGCGGCTCGAGCACGACACGCGGCGACGCTGCGCCTCGCAGCAGGCGCTGTAAATAAGGGCAGATGAGCCGAGGCGAGGGTGGTGAAATGTCTGCAAAGGGCGGGCGGGGGGGCTCTGCAGCGGTGTGCGCGTGCCGGGGGCGGCCGCGCGCCCTGCTGCCCTCGGGGCGTCCAAAAAGCGGTACGGCACGATAAAGGGGGGCGCGCATGCGCACTGGGTTCCGCCGTGCTCACTGCTGCCACCCTGTGTCCAAAAATCGGTACTGCACCCTGTGGGGGGGCTCGTGTGCGCACTGGGTTCCGCCGTGCTCACTGCTGCCACCCTGTGTCCAAAAATCGGTACTGCACCCTGTGGGGGGGGCGCGCACGCGCACAGCGTTCCGCCGCGCTCACTGCTGCCACCCTGTGTCCAAAAAGCGGTACTGCACCCGGTGGGGGGGGCGCGCATGCGCAGACAGCCGGCGCGCACATGCTCAGTGCCGGTCGCCATGTTTGCTGCTGCTCTCCGCCGTTTCGGTAACGGGTAAGCGAATGGAGCGTGCTCGTCGCCCCTTCCCGGTGCTCTTGGAGCGGCCACGGGCTCGGGCAGCCTCGGGGCGCTCGCTGGGAGTCCCGGGCTGCCGCGGCGGGCTGCGGTTCGCACGCGTGAGCCGCCCGGCTGCAGCGCCGCGGCGCGAGCATGCCATTGCGGGTCTCGCCTCCCTTCGTGCTCCCCCCCGCCCCTCGGGCTCCCCGGCTCCCCCCCGCCCCTCGGGATTCCCCGCTCCACCCGCCCCTCGCGCTCCCCCCCGCTTCTCGGGCTCCCCTCGCGCTCCCCCCCACCCCCGCGCTCCCCCCTGCTTCTCGGGCTCCCCTCGCGCTCCCCCCCCGCTCCTCGGGCTCCCCCTGCTCCCCTCGCGCTCCGCCCCGCCCCTCGCGCTCCCCCCCGCTTCTCGGGCTCCCCTCGCGCTCCCCCTGCTCCCCTCGCGCTCCCCCTGCTCCCCTCGCGCTCCGCCCCGCCCCTCGGGCTCCCCCTGCTCCCCTCGCGCTCCCCCCCGCTTCTCGGGCTCCCCTCGCGCTCCCCCCCGCTTCTCGGGCTCCCCCCTGCTTCTCAGGCTCTTCTCACGCTCCCCCCAGCTCCTCGGGCTCCCCTTGCTCCCCTCGCGCTCTGCCCCGCCCCTCGCACTCCCCCTGCTCCCCTCGCGCTCCCCCCCGCTTCTCGGGCTCCCCCCTGCTTCTCAGGCTCCTCTCGGGCTCCCCTTGCTCCCCTCGCGCTCCGCCCCGCCCCTCGCGCTCCCCCTGGTCCCCTCGCGCTCCCCCCCGCCCCCGCGCTCCCCCCCCGCTTCTCGGGCTCCCCTCGTGCTCCCCCCCGCTCCTCGGGCCCCCCTGCTCCCCTCACGCTCCCCCCCCGCCTCTCGCGCTCCCCTCGCACTCCGCCCCGCCCCTCGGGCTCCCCTCGCTCCCCCCCGCCCCTCGGGCTCCCTCTGCTCCCCTCCCGCTCCCCTCGCTCCCCCCCGCCCCTCCCGCTCCCCTCGCTCCCCCCCCCCCGCGCTGTCCGAGCCGGCACGTGCGCGGTGCTCAAGCGTCACTGCCGCCGCAGTCCGTTGGCGAGCGGCGCATGCGCGGCGGCGGGGAAGCAAGATGGCGGCGAGCAGGGAGGGCGTTTTCGCTCGGCGGCGGCGGCGGGTGAGTGCGGAGGTGGCGTGGAGTGAAGGATGTGGGGCCCCCGGGTGAGGCGAACGCATAGGTTCGGGGGGCGTCGGGCTGCATCCTGCCCGCTGCGGCCGTCGCTGCGTGGAGGCGGCGGTGCGGGGCGAGTGGGGGGGCGGGCTGGGACCCGGCGCCGCGCCGGGAGCGCGGGTGTGACTTTGCGTTTTGCGTGCGCGGCGTTTAGGGCGCCAGTTCGTTGGCAGCGCGGGCCGGGGCACGCGCTCGCCCCTGCGGAGGCGGCGCGGCGGAGCGGAGCGGGGGGGCAGGCGGGCCCCGGAGCAGGGTTGCGGCGCGGCGTCGGCCCTGTAGTGTTTCCAAACGGCTTACCCCGTAACGTACGATGCAAAGCGGTGTATTAAGACCTTTCCTTTGAGGGAAAGAAGGAAAAAGAAAGAAAGGGGGGAAAGAAAAAAAAAAAAAAAAACCACGGGAAAGAGAAAAAGAACGCGTGTAAATCGAAGTGTTTTGTTGGAAGCGAAATGCAATTTTCTGTCTTTGTTACAGAGGCGGAACCGACAATAGCAAATGCTGACAAAGAGCAAAGCCGGACGAGCGAGCGGTTTTTTGCGCTTACTCCCGAAGGGGCGGGCTGAAAGGAGGAAGCAAAAATGCAGCAGCGGACCCTCGATCTCCCCAGAAGCTGCGACAGTAGGAGGCGTTCTGGCCCGGGTAACCAAGGTAACTCTTGATGCGGAACGTTCGTTCTTTCGGCCTCCCTCCCGGAGGCAGCGCTGAGGACTAAGCGACCCGTTGCTGCCCTGCGCCTCTTGTTAACCGTAGCTGCCTTAGTTTTGCTTCGGTCGTTTGTATTTTGTTTTGTTATCGTACACGCGTACGTAGAAAAGGAAAGATAGGATATTTAATTTTTAGATTCGTTGCCACGGCTGAAGCTGAAGAGACAGAAAAACGTAAGCGAGCCGAAGTAATAAAATTAAAGGGAACCGAGCGAGAGCCGTCTCCGTCGCCCCGAAAGGGAAAGCCCGTTCCTCCCGGTGAGGAAGGTTCGCCGGTAATAGCGATCGGAATAACAGATGAGCGACATCTAACGGAAGGTGCGTACGCGTTACGGAAAGGACGCTGCGTCCATCCGTTTCCGTGCGCGTGACTCTCTGCATCTGTGAAGCGTCGTGCTTTAAGAGCTCCAAGACGGCAAATTCCCGTCTTCGGGGAACGGCGGTCAGGTGGCCAGAGAGAGAGGGAGAGGCAAGCGTGCGAATTGTAAAACGAAGAGGAAGGCTCATTTAGCGCGACCCCAGGTTAATTGCCTGGCAATGGTATGTGGGGCAGCAGGAAGACGGCAGCTCGAAGAAAAGGTAAAGCCTTGCGGAATTAGGACTCCTTCCTTCTCGTGTAGTAGATCCGCTTTTGTGCTTAGAAACAACTTTGGATTGTTAATTTCTGCTGAGCTTTGAATACGTCACGTCACGGACTCTTAGGCGACACGGGGGAGTTCAGCTGCGCAGCCTGCCAGAGGAACGTCGCCCACGAGGCCTCGCTAGCCTTGAGGAGCTGTAGGCGCCGATGCACGTGGCTCGTTCTGTCGGGCGCGAAGAGGTTTGCTTTGGCTGCCGAAATTTCAGCTTGGCTTTGCGCCCTGTAGCGGTGGTATTTTTGTATTTCTAAATTGTGTTAATGCTAGGCGTTCGGCACATCGGGGAACGACTGTGTGCTGCCGTGAAGAACTGCAGGCTCCCGCCCTCAGCCCTTTCTCGGCAAGTTATCGGGTGTCGAGAGCGGCCGGGAGACTCCGAATGCCGGCGGAAAGGTTCTCTGCCCGCTCCTGACGAGGAGCCTTCGGCCGCGGGAAGGTCGGCGGCGTCCTTCCCGGACTCGTGAGTAATAAGCCGCGGTTCGCGGGCCGGCAGGGCAGGGGAGGGGAGGGGAGGGGGGGGGGAATAGCGCCTGGTAGCCCGGCGGCTCCGGCGTCGCCGTTGCTAGCGGGGCCCCGAGGTCCATGTGAAGCCTCAGCTGCCTGTCGGGAGCTTTGTTTTGGTGTGTTTACCTGGCAAAAGCAGCGAGGGAGGCCTCAAAGAAGAATTTTCGTGCCTAGGTGGGTAAGCTGCGACCCCAGCTGTCTTTGCCTTGCTTTGCCGCTTAGTGTCGTAACGGCGACTTGGGAGCCCGCGATAAAAACCGTTCCGGGGCCGAAGGGAGGCCCTGCGTTTGCCCCGCTTGGGAAACCGTCGTTAAAGCTTGGGGGGGGGGGCCGAGCTCCGAAAGGAGACTCTGCCGGTGACCTCGGTGGTCCGATTCGTTTGCAGGCTGACGTTCCGAGGGCCGGCGAGCGGAAGAGGAGCAGCTCAGCCCGTTCGGTTGATTTCGGCGATCCTGTTTTAAGGAAGCGCGTAAGTGCAGACGGGGTCTGGGAGGCTTTTCGCCCGAGACGGGAAAGAGCGAGGAAGACTGGAGAGCGTGGAAAAACTAGGTGCCGCGGGTACTGAAGCTGTTAAGGGCTGAGAGAATTTGGGCTTAAGCATCTGAAAGGGGCTGCTAACGCGCAAGGAGCGGTAAAATACCATCGCTGGACAGCAGGCTCCTTTCCGGCCCTCCGTCCCCCTCTGCAGCCTTCTCGTTCTGTTTGTTTCTGTTCCTCTTTTCTGGCTGGGCTGTGCAGCGATCCCGGAAGGACGTGTCTTTTGAGGTGTGCCTTTGCGAAGGTGGTTCGGCTGCCTGGGGGGATGGATCAAAGCCTTTGAGGCTCCCTCCGATCTGTTTCATTTCCTTTTGAATTTCTTCCTTTCTTTGCTTTCTCCTAGGGCGTCTGTCAGCTAACGAGTAAAGAAGATGGAACGGCCTGTCCGCAGAGGAGAACTGACGCACGGTAAACGTGAATACGCTAGACCTCCGCTACGTCACGGGCGTTTGTTTACGTCCGTGCGTTCCAATCTCTAGTTGCGCATTCGGGACGCGGCATCTGCCCGCTATCCGACTCCTCCGTGTAGCGTAGAAGGCGCTGTACAGCTGCCGGTCTCTACGGGAGGTTGTTAGTGAGAAGGAGAACGGTGTATTCCAGCTCGCGACCGCCAAACGGGCTCCTTTAGGTCCGCTTTCAGACTTGGGGCCTACTTCATCGGTCCGCTTGGACGTGGTTTCTTGGGGGGAACGCTAGTGCTTTCCCTGTGCTTTTCCTGCGTCGAAACCGGTAGTTTATAGGCCAGAGCGGTTATGCCGTACCTTCCTTTGAGAGGCGTTTCGTCCGCGTCTCGGGCTTCGGGGAAAATCAATTGGACGGAATTGCCGAAGGCGCGCCTTGAAATAGGCGGTAAATCTAGAAGCGTGTCTGAATCGCGAGGGGCTCGTAACTTGGTCTTTGTCCTCAACGTCTGCTTTTCTTTCGCTCTTATTGCAGGCTTCCCTCCAACGATCGGCGTCGCTGCGGCGTCTCGTGTTTCACGGGCAGCGGTCTCTGCTCAGTAAGGACGTGAGAACTCCTGCGCTCCCGGAGAGCCCGGGATCCCTGCTCCGGGCTGGTCATTTTAGGCCTTTGTGCGGAGCGTTCTTTCTAGCTACGCGCCCCGCGTGAGCCTCTCCTTCGGCCGTTTTCCCAAGGCGGCGGAAACGCTTCTGGGAAACGCCGTCGTTTCCGAAACGTTTCGCCGTGTCCTTGCCGGTAGGGGATACCGTGAGAGCGGGCAGAGGCGGCCGACGTCTGTGCGAGGAAAGAAGCGTGGCGCAAAGAAGGGACCTCTTTGGCCCGCCTGGTCCGCTTTAGAGAGTTTTCTTTTGGACCCGAAGGTCGGGTCTGCGAGTGCCGCGCTCAGCGCACGCGTTTGTTTCCCCCCCCCCCCCCGTTCTTTTAGCAAGACCGTGCGTGTCCTCGAGCTGTTTGTCCCGAGGGGGGAGTCGCTGCGGGAATTGCTGGGGAGGCCCTGACGGCGGGACGTGAAAAAGACGCCTTTGACCGCGTGCGTGCGGCCGAAGGAACGTCAGCCCAAGAATCCGAAGAAGACATGCCGCGTGCCAGCATCTCGTACCGTTTAATAATAAAAACCGAGCAGTCTGTCAAGCAAATAGCGCGGCTTGCTTTGGGCTGTTTATTTTGTTTAACGATCAGTAAAGGCGAGAGGTCGAAAGTTCTAAAGAAGAACGGCTGCTTCTTGGAACGCTTGCAAATTGTCCCGTTAAGTAGGTGGGTGGTTTTTTTGTTTTCGTTTTGTTTTTTTAAGTGCAGCCTCTGACTCTTTTTTGTCTGTGGAGTATTTTGCAACGATGTTCAAAGGAAAGCGCTGTTACTGAAGCCTCTAGGAGCAGCGGCTCGAGCACGACACGCGGCGACGCTGCGCCTCGCAGCAGGCGCTGTAAATAAGGGCAGATGAGCCGAGGCGAGGGTGGTGAAATGTCTGCAAAGGGCGGGCGGGGGGGCTCTGCAGCGGTGTGCGCGTGCCGGGGGCGGCCGCGCGCCCTGCTGCCCTCGGGGCGTCCAAAAAGCGGTACGGCACGATAAAGGGGGGCGCGCATGCGCACTGGGTTCCGCCGCGCTCACTGCTGCCACCCTGTGTCCAAAAATCGGTACTGCACCCGGTGGGGGGGGGCGCGCACGCGCACAGCGTTCCGCCGCGCTCACTGCTGCCACCCTGTGTCCAAAAAGCGGTACTGCACCCGGTGGGGGGGGCGCGCACGCGCACAGCGTTCCGCCGCGCTCACTGCTGCCACCCTGTGTCCAAAAAGCGGTACTGCACCCGGTGGGGGGGGCGCGCATGCGCAGACAGCCGGCGCGCACATGCTCAGTGCCGGTCGCCATGTTTGCTGCTGCTCTCCGCCGTTTCGGTAACGGGTAAGCGAATGGAGCGTGCTCGTCGCCCCTTCCCGGTGCTCTTGGAGCGGCCACGGGCTCGGGCAGCCTCGGGGCGCTCGCTGGGAGTCCCGGGCTGCCGCGGCGGGCTGCGGTTCGCACGCGTGAGCCGCCCGGCTGCAGCGCCGCGGCGCGAGCATGCCATTGCGGGTCTCGCCTCCCTTCGTGCTCCCCCCCGCCCCTCGGGCTCCCCGGCTCCCCCCCGCCCCTCGGGATTCCCCGCTCCACCCGCCCCTCGCGCTCCCCCCCGCTTCTCGGGCTCCCCTCGCGCTCCCCCCCACCCCCGCGCTCCCCCCTGCTTCTCGGGCTCCCCTCGCGCTCCCCCCCCGCTCCTCGGGCTCCCCCTGCTCCCCTCGCGCTCCGCCCCGCCCCTCGCGCTCCCCCCCGCTCCCCCTGCTCCCCTCGCGCTCCCCCTGCTCCCCTCGCGCTCCCCCTGCTCCCCTCGCGCTCCGCCCCGCCCCTCGGGCTCCCCCTGCTCCCCTCGCGCTCCCCCCTGCTTCTCGGGCTCCCCTCGCGCTCCCCCCCGCTTCTCGGGCTCCCCCCTGCTTCTCAGGCTCTTCTCACGCTCCCCCCCGCTCCTCGGGCTCCCCTTGCTCCCCTCGCGCTCTGCCCCGCCCCTCGCACTCCCCCTGCTCCCCTCGCGCTCCCCCCCGCTTCTCGGGCTCCCCCCTGCTTCTCAGGCTCCTCTCGGGCTCCCCTTGCTCCCCTCGCGCTCCGCCCCGCCCCTCGCGCTCCCCCTGGTCCCCTCGCGCTCCCCCCCGCCCCCGCGCTCCCCCCCCGCTTCTCGGGCTCCCCTCGTGCTCCCCCCCGCTCCTCGGGCCCCCCTGCTCCCCTCACGCTCCCCCCCCGCCTCTCGCGCTCCCCTCGCACTCCGCCCCGCCCCTCGGGCTCCCCTCGCTCCCCCCCGCCCCTCGGGCTCCCTCTGCTCCCCTCCCGCTCCCCTCGCTCCCCCCCGCCCCTCCCGCTCCCCTCGCTCCCCCCCCCCGCGCTGTCCGAGCCGGCACGTGCGCGGTGCTCAAGCGTCACTGCCGCCGCAGTCCGTTGGCGAGCGGCGCATGCGCGGCGGCGGGGAAGCAAGATGGCGGCGAGCAGGGAGGGCGTTTTCGCTCGGCGGCGGCGGCGGGTGAGTGCGGAGGTGGCGTGGAGTGAAGGATGTGGGGCCCCCGGGTGAGGCGAACGCATAGGTTCGGGGGGCGTCGGGCTGCATCCTGCCCGCTGCGGCCGTCGCTGCGTGGAGGCGGCGGTGCGGGGCGAGTGGGGGGGCGGGCTGGGACCCGGCGCCGCGCCGGGAGCGCGGGTGTGACTTTGCGTTTTGCGTGCGCGGCGTTTAGGGCGCCAGTTCGTTGGCAGCGCGGGCCGGGGCACGCGCTCGCCCCTGCGGAGGCGGCGCGGCGGAGCGGAGCGGGGGGGCAGGCGGGCCCCGGAGCAGGGTTGCGGCGCGGCGTCGGCCCTGTAGTGTTTCCAAACGGCTTACCCCGTAACGTACGATGCAAAGCGGTGTATTAAGACCTTTCCTTTGAGGGAAAGAAGGAAAAAGAAAGAAAGGGGGGAAAAAAAAAAAAAAAAACCACGGGAAAGAGAAAAAGAACGCGTGTAAATCGAAGTGTTTTGTTGGAAGCGAAATGCAATTTTCTGTCTTTGTTACAGAGGCGGAACCGACAATAGCAAATGCTGACAAAGAGCAAAGCCGGACGAGCGAGCGGTTTTTTGCGCTTACTCCCGAAGGGGCGGGCTGAAAGGAGGAAGCAAAAATGCAGCAGCGGACCCTCGATCTCCCCAGAAGCTGCGACAGTAGGAGGCGTTCTGGCCCGGGTAACCAAGGTAACTCTTGATGCGGAACGTTCGTTCTTTCGGCCTCCCTCCCGGAGGCAGCGCTGAGGACTAAGCGACCCGTTGCTGCCCTGCGCCTCTTGTTAACCGTAGCTGCCTTAGTTTTGCTTCGGTCGTTTGTATTTTGTTTTGTTATCGTACACGCGTACGTAGAAAAGGAAAGATAGGATATTTAATTTTTAGATTCGTTGCCACGGCTGAAGCTGAAGAGACAGAAAAACGTAAGCGAGCCGAAGTAATAAAATTAAAGGGAACCGAGCGAGAGCCGTCTCCGTCGCCCCGAAAGGGAAAGCCCGTTCCTCCCGGTGAGGAAGGTTCGCCGGTAATAGCGATCGGAATAACAGATGAGCGACATCTAACGGAAGGTGCGTACGCGTTACGGAAAGGACGCTGCGTCCATCCGTTTCCGTGCGCGTGACTCTCTGCATCTGTGAAGCGTCGTGCTTTAAGAGCTCCAAGACGGCAAATTCCCGTCTTCGGGGAACGGCGGTCAGGTGGCCAGAGAGAGAGGGAGAGGCAAGCGTGCGAATTGTAAAACGAAGAGGAAGGCTCATTTAGCGCGACCCCAGGTTAATTGCCTGGCAATGGTATGTGGGGCAGCAGGAAGACGGCAGCTCGAAGAAAAGGTAAAGCCTTGCGGAATTAGGACTCCTTCCTTCTCGTGTAGTAGATCCGCTTTTGTGCTTAGAAACAACTTTGGATTGTTAATTTCTGCTGAGCTTTGAATACGTCACGTCACGGACTCTTAGGCGACACGGGGGAGTTCAGCTGCGCAGCCTGCCAGAGGAACGTCGCCCACGAGGCCTCGCTAGCCTTGAGGAGCTGTAGGCGCCGATGCACGTGGCTCGTTCTGTCGGGCGCGAAGAGGTTTGCTTTGGCTGCCGAAATTTCAGCTTGGCTTTGCGCCCTGTAGCGGTGGTATTTTTGTATTTCTAAATTGTGTTAATGCTAGGCGTTCGGCACATCGGGGAACGACTGTGTGCTGCCGTGAAGAACTGCAGGCTCCCGCCCTCAGCCCTTTCTCGGCAAGTTATCGGGTGTCGAGAGCGGCCGGGAGACTCCGAATGCCGGCGGAAAGGTTCTCTGCCCGCTCCTGACGAGGAGCCTTCGGCCGCGGGAAGGTCGGCGGCGTCCTTCCCGGACTCGTGAGTAATAAGCCGCGGTTCGCGGGCCGGCAGGGCAGGGGAGGGGAGGGGAGGGGGGGGGGAATAGCGCCTGGTAGCCCGGCGGCTCCGGCGTCGCCGTTGCTAGCGGGGCCCCGAGGTCCATGTGAAGCCTCAGCTGCCTGTCGGGAGCTTTGTTTTGGTGTGTTTACCTGGCAAAAGCAGCGAGGGAGGCCTCAAAGAAGAATTTTCGTGCCTAGGTGGGTAAGCTGCGACCCCAGCTGTCTTTGCCTTGCTTTGCCGCTTAGTGTCGTAACGGCGACTTGGGAGCCCGCGATAAAAACCGTTCCGGGGCCGAAGGGAGGCCCTGCGTTTGCCCCGCTTGGGAAACCGTCGTTAAAGCTTGGGGGGGGGGGCCGAGCTCCGAAAGGAGACTCTGCCGGTGACCTCGGTGGTCCGATTCGTTTGCAGGCTGACGTTCCGAGGGCCGGCGAGCGGAAGAGGAGCAGCTCAGCCCGTTCGGTTGATTTCGGCGATCCTGTTTTAAGGAAGCGCGTAAGTGCAGACGGGGTCTGGGAGGCTTTTCGCCCGAGACGGGAAAGAGCGAGGAAGACTGGAGAGCGTGGAAAAACTAGGTGCCGCGGGTACTGAAGCTGTTAAGGGCTGAGAGAATTTGGGCTTAAGCATCTGAAAGGGGCTGCTAACGCGCAAGGAGCGGTAAAATACCATCGCTGGACAGCAGGCTCCTTTCCGGCCCTCCGTCCCCCTCTGCAGCCTTCTCGTTCTGTTTGTTTCTGTTCCTCTTTTCTGGCTGGGCTGTGCAGCGATCCCGGAAGGACGTGTCTTTTGAGGTGTGCCTTTGCGAAGGTGGTTCGGCTGCCTGGGGGGATGGATCAAAGCCTTTGAGGCTCCCTCCGATCTGTTTCATTTCCTTTTGAATTTCTTCCTTTCTTTGCTTTCTCCTAGGGCGTCTGTCAGCTAACGAGTAAAGAAGATGGAACGGCCTGTCCGCAGAGGAGAACTGACGCACGGTAAACGTGAATACGCTAGACCTCCGCTACGTCACGGGCGTTTGTTTACGTCCGTGCGTTCCAATCTCTAGTTGCGCATTCGGGACGCGGCATCTGCCCGCTATCCGACTCCTCCGTGTAGCGTAGAAGGCGCTGTACAGCTGCCGGTCTCTACGGGAGGTTGTTAGTGAGAAGGAGAACGGTGTATTCCAGCTCGCGACCGCCAAACGGGCTCCTTTAGGTCCGCTTTCAGACTTGGGGCCTACTTCATCGGTCCGCTTGGACGTGGTTTCTTGGGGGGAACGCTAGTGCTTTCCCTGTGCTTTTCCTGCGTCGAAACCGGTAGTTTATAGGCCAGAGCGGTTATGCCGTACCTTCCTTTGAGAGGCGTTTCGTCCGCGTCTCGGGCTTCGGGGAAAATCAATTGGACGGAATTGCCGAAGGCGCGCCTTGAAATAGGCGGTAAATCTAGAAGCGTGTCTGAATCGCGAGGGGCTCGTAACTTGGTCTTTGTCCTCAACGTCTGCTTTTCTTTCGCTCTTATTGCAGGCTTCCCTCCAACGATCGGCGTCGCTGCGGCGTCTCGTGTTTCACGGGCAGCGGTCTCTGCTCAGTAAGGACGTGAGAACTCCTGCGCTCCCGGAGAGCCCGGGATCCCTGCTCCGGGCTGGTCATTTTAGGCCTTTGTGCGGAGCGTTCTTTCTAGCTACGCGCCCCGCGTGAGCCTCTCCTTCGGCCGTTTTCCCAAGGCGGCGGAAACGCTTCTGGGAAACGCCGTCGTTTCCGAAACGTTTCGCCGTGTCCTTGCCGGTAGGGGATACCGTGAGAGCGGGCAGAGGCGGCCGACGTCTGTGCGAGGAAAGAAGCGTGGCGCAAAGAAGGGACCTCTTTGGCCCGCCTGGTCCGCTTTAGAGAGTTTTCTTTTGGACCCGAAGGTCGGGTCTGCGAGTGCCGCGCTCAGCGCACGCGTTTGTTTCCCCCCCCCCCCCCCGTTCTTTTAGCAAGACCGTGCGTGTCCTCGAGCTGTTTGTCCCGAGGGGGGAGTCGCTGCGGGAATTGCTGGGGAGGCCCTGACGGCGGGACGTGAAAAAGACGCCTTTGACCGCGTGCGTGCGGCCGAAGGAACGTCAGCCCAAGAATCCGAAGAAGACATGCCGCGTGCCAGCATCTCGTACCGTTTAATAATAAAAACCGAGCAGTCTGTCAAGCAAATAGCGCGGCTTGCTTTGGGCTGTTTATTTTGTTTAACGATCAGTAAAGGCGAGAGGTCGAAAGTTCTAAAGAAGAACGGCTGCTTCTTGGAACGCTTGCAAATTGTCCCGTTAAGTAGGTGGGTGGTTTTTTTGTTTTCGTTTTGTTTTTTTAAGTGCAGCCTCTGACTCTTTTTTGTCTGTGGAGTATTTTGCAACGATGTTCAAAGGAAAGCGCTGTTACTGAAGCCTCTAGGAGCAGCGGCTCGAGCACGACACGCGGCGACGCTGCGCCTCGCAGCAGGCGCTGTAAATAAGGGCAGATGAGCCGAGGCGAGGGTGGTGAAATGTCTGCAAAGGGCGGGCGGGGGGGCTCTGCAGCGGTGTGCGCGTGCCGGGGGCGGCCGCGCGCCCTGCTGCCCTCGGGGCGTCCAAAAAGCGGTACGGCACGATAAAGGGGGGCGCGCATGCGCACTGGGTTCCGCCGTGCTCACTGCTGCCACCCTGTGTCCAAAAAGCGGTACTGCACCCGGTGGGGGGGGCGCGCACGCGCACAGCGTTCCGCCGCGCTCACTGCTGCCACCCTGTGTCCAAAAAGCGGTACTGCACCCGGTGGGGGGGGCGCGCATGCGCAGACAGCCGGCGCGCACATGCTCAGTGCCGGTCGCCATGTTTGCTGCTGCTCTCCGCCGTTTCGGTAACGGGTAAGCGAATGGAGCGTGCTCGTCGCCCCTTCCCGGTGCTCTTGGAGCGGCCACGGGCTCGGGCAGCCTCGGGGCGCTCGCTGGGAGTCCCGGGCTGCCGCGGCGGGCTGCGGTTCGCACGCGTGAGCCGCCCGGCTGCAGCGCCGCGGCGCGAGCATGCCATTGCGGGTCTCGCCTCCCTTCGTGCTCCCCCCCGCCCCTCGGGCTCCCCGGCTCCCCCCCGCCCCTCGGGATTCCCCGCTCCACCCGCCCCTCGCGCTCCCCCCCGCTTCTCGGGCTCCCCTCGCGCTCCCCCCCACCCCCGCGCTCCCCCCTGCTTCTCGGGCTCCCCTCGCGCTCCCCCCCCGCTCCTCGGGCTCCCCCTGCTCCCCTCGCGCTCCGCCCCGCCCCTCGCGCTCCCCCCCGCTTCTCGGGCTCCCCTCGCGCTCCCCCTGCTCCCCTCGCGCTCCCCCTGCTCCCCTCGCGCTCCGCCCCGCCCCTCGGGCTCCCCCTGCTCCCCTCGCGCTCCCCCCCGCTTCTCGGGCTCCCCCCTGCTTCTCAGGCTCTTCTCACGCTCCCCCCCGCTCCTCGGGCTCCCCTTGCTCCCCTCGCGCTCTGCCCCGCCCCTCGCACTCCCCCTGCTCCCCTCGCGCTCCCCCCCGCTTCTCGGGCTCCCCCCTGCTTCTCAGGCTCCTCTCGGGCTCCCCTTGCTCCCCTCGCGCTCCGCCCCGCCCCTCGCGCTCCCCCTGGTCCCCTCGCGCTCCCCCCCGCCCCCGCGCTCCCCCCCCGCTTCTCGGGCTCCCCTCGTGCTCCCCCCCGCTCCTCGGGCCCCCCTGCTCCCCTCACGCTCCCCCCCCGCCTCTCGCGCTCCCCTCGCACTCCGCCCCGCCCCTCGGGCTCCCCTCGCTCCCCCCCGCCCCTCGGGCTCCCTCTGCTCCCCTCCCGCTCCCCTCGCTCCCCCCCGCCCCTCCCGCTCCCCTCGCTCCCCCCCCCCGCGCTGTCCGAGCCGGCACGTGCGCGGTGCTCAAGCGTCACTGCCGCCGCAGTCCGTTGGCGAGCGGCGCATGCGCGGCGGCGGGGAAGCAAGATGGCGGCGAGCAGGGAGGGCGTTTTCGCTCGGCGGCGGCGGCGGGTGAGTGCGGAGGTGGCGTGGAGTGAAGGATGTGGGGCCCCCGGGTGAGGCGAACGCATAGGTTCGGGGGGCGTCGGGCTGCATCCTGCCCGCTGCGGCCGTCGCTGCGTGGAGGCGGCGGTGCGGGGCGAGTGGGGGGGCGGGCTGGGACCCGGCGCCGCGCCGGGAGCGCGGGTGTGACTTTGCGTTTTGCGTGCGCGGCGTTTAGGGCGCCAGTTCGTTGGCAGCGCGGGCCGGGGCACGCGCTCGCCCCTGCGGAGGCGGCGCGGCGGAGCGGAGCGGGGGGGCAGGCGGGCCCCGGAGCAGGGTTGCGGCGCGGCGTCGGCCCTGTAGTGTTTCCAAACGGCTTACCCCGTAACGTACGATGCAAAGCGGTGTATTAAGACCTTTCCTTTGAGGGAAAGAAGGAAAAAGAAAGAAAGGGGGGAAAGAAAAAAAAAAAAAAAACCACAGGAAAGAGAAAAAGAACGCGTGTAAATCAAAGTGTTTTGTTGGAAGCGAAATGCAATTTTCTGTCTTTGTTACAGAGGCGGAACCGACAATAGCAAATGCTGACAAAGAGCAAAGCCGGACGAGCGAGCGGTTTTTTGCGCTTACTCCCGAAGGGGCGGGCTGAAAGGAGGAAGCAAAAATGCAGCAGCGGACCCTCGATCTCCCCAGAAGCTGCGACAGTAGGAGGCGTTCTGGCCCGGGTAACCAAGGTAACTCTTGATGCGGAACGTTCGTTCTTTCGGCCTCCCTCCCGGAGGCAGCGCTGAGGACTAAGCGACCCGTTGCTGCCCTGCGCCTCTTGTTAACCGTAGCTGCCTTAGTTTTGCTTCGGTCGTTTGTATTTTGTTTTGTTATCGTACACGCGTACGTAGAAAAGGAAAGATAGGATATTTAATTTTTAGATTCGTTGCCACGGCTGAAGCTGAAGAGACAGAAAAACGTAAGCGAGCCGAAGTAATAAAATTAAAGGGAACCGAGCGAGAGCCGTCTCCGTCGCCCCGAAAGGGAAAGCCCGTTCCTCCCGGTGAGGAAGGTTCGCCGGTAATAGCGATCGGAATAACAGATGAGCGACATCTAACGGAAGGTGCGTACGCGTTACGGAAAGGACGCTGCGTCCATCCGTTTCCGTGCGCGTGACTCTCTGCATCTGTGAAGCGTCGTGCTTTAAGAGCTCCAAGACGGCAAATTCCCGTCTTCGGGGAACGGCGGTCAGGTGGCCAGAGAGAGAGGGAGAGGCAAGCGTGCGAATTGTAAAACGAAGAGGAAGGCTCATTTAGCGCGACCCCAGGTTAATTGCCTGGCAATGGTATGTGGGGCAGCAGGAAGACGGCAGCTCGAAGAAAAGGTAAAGCCTTGCGGAATTAGGACTCCTTCCTTCTCGTGTAGTAGATCCGCTTTTGTGCTTAGAAACAACTTTGGATTGTTAATTTCTGCTGAGCTTTGAATACGTCACGTCACGGACTCTTAGGCGACACGGGGGAGTTCAGCTGCGCAGCCTGCCAGAGGAACGTCGCCCACGAGGCCTCGCTAGCCTTGAGGAGCTGTAGGCGCCGATGCACGTGGCTCGTTCTGTCGGGCGCGCAGAGGTTTGCTTTGGCTGCCGAAATTTCAGCTTGGCTTTGCGCCCTGTAGCGGTGGTATTTTTGTATTTCTAAATTGTGTTAATGCTAGGCGTTCGGCACATCGGGGAACGACTGTGTGCTGCCGTGAAGAACTGCAGGCTCCCGCCCTCAGCCCTTTCTCGGCAAGTTATCGGGTGTCGAGAGCGGCCGGGAGACTCCGAATGCCGGCGGAAAGGTTCTCTGCCCGCTCCTGACGAGGAGCCTTCGGCCGCGGGAAGGTCGGCGGCGTCCTTCCCGGACTCGTGAGTAATAAGCCGCGGTTCGCGGGCCGGCAGGGCAGGGGAGGGGAGGGGAGGGGGGGGGGGGGAATAGCGCCTGGTAGCCCGGCGGCTCCGGCGTCGCCGTTGCTAGCGGGGCCCCGAGGTCCATGTGAAGCCTCAGCTGCCTGTCGGGAGCTTTGTTTTGGTGTGTTTACCTGGCAAAAGCAGCGAGGGAGGCCTCAAAGAAGAATTTTCGTGCCTAGGTGGGTAAGCTGCGACCCCAGCTGTCTTTGCCTTGCTTTGCCGCTTAGTGTCGTAACGGCGACTTGGGAGCCCGCGATAAAAACCGTTCCGGGGCCGAAGGGAGGCCCTGCGTTTGCCCCGCTTGGGAAACCGTCGTTAAAGCTTGGGGGGGGCCGAGCTCCGAAAGGAGACTCTGCCGGTGACCTCGGTGGTCCGATTCGTTTGCAGGCTGACGTTCCGAGGGCCGGCGAGCGGAAGAGGAGCAGCTCAGCCCGTTCGGTTGATTTCGGCGATCCTGTTTTAAGGAAGCGCGTAAGTGCAGACGGGGTCTGGGAGGCTTTTCGCCCGAGACGGGAAAGAGCGAGGAAGACTGGAGAGCGTGGAAAAACTAGGTGCCGCGGGTACTGAAGCTGTTAAGGGCTGAGAGAATTTGGGCTTAAGCATCTGAAAGGGGCTGCTAACGCGCAAGGAGCGGTAAAATACCATCGCTGGACAGCAGGCTCCTTTCCGGCCCTCCGTCCCCCTCTGCAGCCTTCTCGTTCTGTTTGTTTCTGTTCCTCTTTTCTGGCTGGGCTGTGCAGCGATCCCGGAAGGACGTGTCTTTTGAGGTGTGCCTTTGCGAAGGTGGTTCGGCTGCCTGGGGGGATGGATCAAAGCCTTTGAGGCTCCCTCCGATCTGTTTCATTTCCTTTTGAATTTCTTCCTTTCTTTGCTTTCTCCTAGGGCGTCTGTCAGCTAACGAGTAAAGAAGATGGAACGGCCTGTCCGCAGAGGAGAACTGACGCACGGTAAACGTGAATACGCTAGACCTCCGCTACGTCACGGGCGTTTGTTTACGTCCGTGCGTTCCAATCTCTAGTTGCGCATTCGGGACGCGGCATCTGCCCGCTATCCGACTCCTCCGTGTAGCGTAGAAGGCGCTGTACAGCTGCCGGTCTCTACGGGAGGTTGTTAGTGAGAAGGAGAACGGTGTATTCCAGCTCGCGACCGCCAAACGGGCTCCTTTAGGTCCGCTTTCAGACTTGGGGCCTACTTCATCGGTCCGCTTGGACGTGGTTTCTTGGGGGGAACGCTAGTGCTTTCCCTGTGCTTTTCCTGCGTCGAAACCGGTAGTTTATAGGCCAGAGCGGTTATGCCGTACCTTCCTTTGAGAGGCGTTTCGTCCGCGTCTCGGGCTTCGGGGAAAATCAATTGGACGGAATTGCCGAAGGCGCGCCTTGAAATAGGCGGTAAATCTAGAAGCGTGTCTGAATCGCGAGGGGCTCGTAACTTGGTCTTTGTCCTCAACGTCTGCTTTTCTTTCGCTCTTATTGCAGGCTTCCCTCCAACGATCGGCGTCGCTGCGGCGTCTCGTGTTTCACGGGCAGCGGTCTCTGCTCAGTAAGGACGTGAGAACTCCTGCGCTCCCGGAGAGCCCGGGATCCCTGCTCCGGGCTGGTCATTTTAGGCCTTTGTGCGGAGCGTTCTTTCTAGCTACGCGCCCCGCGTGAGCCTCTCCTTCGGCCGTTTTCCCAAGGCGGCGGAAACGCTTCTGGGAAACGCCGTCGTTTCCGAAACGTTTCGCCGTGTCCTTGCCGGTAGGGGATACCGTGAGAGCGGGCAGAGGCGGCCGACGTCTGTGCGAGGAAAGAAGCGTGGCGCAAAGAAGGGACCTCTTTGGCCCGCCTGGTCCGCTTTAGAGAGTTTTCTTTTGGACCCGAAGGTCGGGTCTGCGAGTGCCGCGCTCAGCGCACGCGTTTGTTTCCCCCCCCCCCCCCGTTCTTTTAGCAAGACCGTGCGTGTCCTCGAGCTGTTTGTCCCGAGGGGGGAGTCGCTGCGGGAATTGCTGGGGAGGCCCTGACGGCGGGACGTGAAAAAGACGCCTTTGACCGCGTGCGTGCGGCCGAAGGAACGTCAGCCCAAGAATCCGAAGAAGACATGCCGCGTGCCAGCATCTCGTACCGTTTAATAATAAAAACCGAGCAGTCTGTCAAGCAAATAGCGCGGCTTGCTTTGGGCTGTTTATTTTGTTTAACGATCAGTAAAGGCGAGAGGTCGAAAGTTCTAAAGAAGAACGGCTGCTTCTTGGAACGCTTGCAAATTGTCCCGTTAAGTAGGTGGGTGGTTTTTTTGTTTTCGTTTTGTTTTTTTAAGTGCAGCCTCTGACTCTTTTTTGTCTGTGGAGTATTTTGCAACGATGTTCAAAGGAAAGCGCTGTTACTGAAGCCTCTAGGAGCAGCGGCTCGAGCACGACACGCGGCGACGCTGCGCCTCGCAGCAGGCGCTGTAAATAAGGGCAGATGAGCCGAGGCGAGGGTGGTGAAATGTCTGCAAAGGGCGGGCGGGGGGGCTCTGCAGCGGTGTGCGCGTGCCGGGGGCGGCCGCGCGCCCTGCTGCCCTCGGGGCGTCCAAAAAGCGGTACGGCACGATAAAGGGGGGCGCGCATGCGCACTGGGTTCCGCCGCGCTCACTGCTGCCACCCTGTGTCCAAAAATCGGTACTGCACCCGGTGGGGGGGGGCGCGCACGCGCACAGCGTTCCGCCGCGCTCACTGCTGCCACCCTGTGTCCAAAAAGCGGTACTGCACCCGGTGGGGGGGGCGCGCATGCGCAGACAGCCGGCGCGCACATGCTCAGTGCCGGTCGCCATGTTTGCTGCTGCTCTCCGCCGTTTCGGTAACGGGTAAGCGAATGGAGCGTGCTCGTCGCCCCTTCCCGGTGCTCTTGGAGCGGCCACGGGCTCGGGCAGCCTCGGGGCGCTCGCTGGGAGTCCCGGGCTGCCGCGGCGGGCTGCGGTTCGCACGCGTGAGCCGCCCGGCTGCAGCGCCGCGGCGCGAGCATGCCATTGCGGGTCTCGCCTCCCTTCGTGCTCCCCCCCGCCCCTCGGGCTCCCCGGCTCCCCCCCGCCCCTCGGGATTCCCCGCTCCACCCGCCCCTCGCGCTCCCCCCCGCTTCTCGGGCTCCCCTCGCGCTCCCCCCCACCCCCGCGCTCCCCCCTGCTTCTCGGGCTCCCCTCGCGCTCCCCCCCCCGCTCCTCGGGCTCCCCCTGCTCCCCTCGCGCTCCGCCCCGCCCCTCGCGCTCCCCCCCGCTTCTCGGGCTCCCCTCGCGCTCCCCCTGCTCCCCTCGCGCTCCCCCTGCTCCCCTCGCGCTCCGCCCCGCCCCTCGGGCTCCCCCTGCTCCCCTCGCGCTCCCCCCCGCTTCTCGGGCTCCCCTCGCGCTCCCCCCCGCTTCTCGGGCTCCCCCCTGCTTCTCAGGCTCTTCTCACGCTCCCCCCCGCTCCTCGGGCTCCCCTTGCTCCCCTCGCGCTCTGCCCCGCCCCTCGCACTCCCCCTGCTCCCCTCGCGCTCCCCCCCGCTTCTCGGGCTCCCCCCTGCTTCTCAGGCTCCTCTCGGGCTCCCCTTGCTCCCCTCGCGCTCCGCCCCGCCCCTCGCGCTCCCCCTGGTCCCCTCGCGCTCCCCCCCGCCCCCGCGCTCCCCCCCCGCTTCTCGGGCTCCCCTCGTGCTCCCCCCCGCTCCTCGGGCCCCCCTGCTCCCCTCACGCTCCCCCCCCGCCTCTCGCGCTCCCCTCGCACTCCGCCCCGCCCCTCGGGCTCCCCTCGCTCCCCCCCGCCCCTCGGGCTCCCTCTGCTCCCCTCCCGCTCCCCTCGCTCCCCCCCGCCCCTCCCGCTCCCCTCGCTCCCCCCCCCCGCGCTGTCCGAGCCGGCACGTGCGCGGTGCTCAAGCGTCACTGCCGCCGCAGTCCGTTGGCGAGCGGCGCATGCGCGGCGGCGGGGAAGCAAGATGGCGGCGAGCAGGGAGGGCGTTTTCGCTCGGCGGCGGCGGCGGCGGGTGAGTGCGGAGGTGGCGTGGAGTGAAGGATGTGGGGCCCCCGGGTGAGGCGAACGCATAGGTTCGGGGGGCGTCGGGCTGCATCCTGCCCGCTGCGGCCGTCGCTGCGTGGAGGCGGCGGTGCGGGGCGAGTGGGGGGGCGGGCTGGGACCCGGCGCCGCGCCGGGAGCGCGGGTGTGACTTTGCGTTTTGCGTGCGCGGCGTTTAGGGCGCCAGTTCGTTGGCAGCGCGGGCCGGGGCACGCGCTCGCCCCTGCGGAGGCGGCGCAGCGGAGCGGAGCGGGGGGGCAGGCGGGCCCCGGAGCAGGGTTGCGGCGCGGCGTCGGCCCTGTAGTGTTTCCAAACGGCTTACCCCGTAACGTACGATGCAAAGCGGTGTATTAAGACCTTTCCTTTGAGGGAAAGAAGGAAAAAGAAAGAAAGGGGGGAAAGAAAAAAAAAAAAACCACGGGAAAGAGAAAAAGAACGCGTGTAAATCGAAGTGTTTTGTTGGAAGCGAAATGCAATTTTCTGTCTTTGTTACAGAGGCGGAACCGACAATAGCAAATGCTGACAAAGAGCAAAGCCGGACGAGCGAGCGGTTTTTTGCGTTTACTCCCGAAGGGGCGGGCTGAAAGGAGGAAGCAAAAATGCAGCAGCGGACCCTCGATCTCCCCAGAAGCTGCGACAGTAGGAGGCGTTCTGGCCCGGGTAACCAAGGTAACTCTTGATGCGGAACGTTCGTTCTTTCGGCCTCCCTCCCGGAGGCAGCGCTGAGGACTAAGCGACCCGTTGCTGCCCTGCGCCTCTTGTTAACCGTAGCTGCCTTAGTTTTGCTTCGGTCGTTTGTATTTTGTTTTGTTATCGTACACGCGTACGTAGAAAAGGAAAGATAGGATATTTAATTTTTAGATTCGTTGCCACGGCTGAAGCTGAAGAGACAGAAAAACGTAAGCGAGCCGAAGTAATAAAATTAAAGGGAACCGAGCGAGAGCCGTCTCCGTCGCCCCGAAAGGGAAAGCCCGTTCCTCCCGGTGAGGAAGGTTCGCCGGTAATAGCGATCGGAATAACAGATGAGCGACATCTAACGGAAGGTGCGTACGCGTTACGGAAAGGACGCTGCGTCCATCCGTTTCCGTGCGCGTGACTCTCTGCATCTGTGAAGCGTCGTGCTTTAAGAGCTCCAAGACGGCAAATTCCCGTCTTCGGGGAACGGCGGTCAGGTGGCCAGAGAGAGAGGGAGAGGCAAGCGTGCGAATTGTAAAACGAAGAGGAAGGCTCATTTAGCGCGACCCCAGGTTAATTGCCTGGCAATGGTATTTGGGGCAGCAGGAAGACGGCAGCTCGAAGAAAAGGTAAAGCCTTGCGGAATTAGGACTCCTTCCTTCTCGTGTAGTAGATCCGCTTTTGTGCTTAGAAACAACTTTGGATTGTTAATTTCTGCTGAGCTTTGAATACGTCACGTCACGGACTCTTAGGCGACACGGGGGAGTTCAGCTGCGCAGCCTGCCAGAGGAACGTCGCCCACGAGGCCTCGCTAGCCTTGAGGAGCTGTAGGCGCCGATGCACGTGGCTCGTTCTGTCGGGCGCGAAGAGGTTTGCTTTGGCTGCCGAAATTTCAGCTTGGCTTTGCGCCCTGTAGCGGTGGTATTTTTGTATTTCTAAATTGTGTTAATGCTAGGCGTTCGGCACATCGGGGAACGACTGTGTGCTGCCGTGAAGAACTGCAGGCTCCCGCCCTCAGCCCTTTCTCGGCAAGTTATCGGGTGTCGAGAGCGGCCGGGAGACTCCGAATGCCGGCGGAAAGGTTCTCTGCCCGCTCCTGACGAGGAGCCTTCGGCCGCGGGAAGGTCGGCGGCGTCCTTCCCGGACTCGTGAGTAATAAGCCGCGGTTCGCGGGCCGGCAGGGCAGGGGAGGGGAGGGGAGGGGGGGGGGAATAGCGCCTGGTAGCCCGGCGGCTCCGGCGTCGCCGTTGCTAGCGGGGCCCCGAGGTCCATGTGAAGCCTCAGCTGCCTGTCGGGAGCTTTGTTTTGGTGTGTTTACCTGGCAAAAGCAGCGAGGGAGGCCTCAAAGAAGAATTTTCGTGCCTAGGTGGGTAAGCTGCGACCCCAGCTGTCTTTGCCTTGCTTTGCCGCTTAGTGTCGTAACGGCGACTTGGGAGCCCGCGATAAAAACCGTTCCGGGGCCGAAGGGAGGCCCTGCGTTTGCCCCGCTTGGGAAACCGTCGTTAAAGCTTGGGGGGGGGGGCCGAGCTCCGAAAGGAGACTCTGCCGGTGACCTCGGTGGTCCGATTCGTTTGCAGGCTGACGTTCCGAGGGCCGGCGAGCGGAAGAGGAGCAGCTCAGCCCGTTCGGTTGATTTCGGCGATCCTGTTTTAAGGAAGCGCGTAAGTGCAGACGGGGTCTGGGAGGCTTTTCGCCCGAGACGGGAAAGAGCGAGGAAGACTGGAGAGCGTGGAAAAACTAGGTGCCGCGGGTACTGAAGCTGTTAAGGGCTGAGAGAATTTGGGCTTAAGCATCTGAAAGGGGCTGCTAACGCGCAAGGAGCGGTAAGATACCATCGCTGGACAGCAGGCTCCTTTCCGGCCCTCCGTCCCCCTCTGCAGCCTTCTCGTTCTGTTTGTTTCTGTTCCTCTTTTCTGGCTGGGCTGTGCAGCGATCCCGGAAGGACGTGTCTTTTGAGGTGTGCCTTTGCGAAGGTGGTTCGGCTGCCTGGGGGGATGGATCAAAGCCTTTGAGGCTCCCTCCGATCTGTTTCATTTCCTTTTGAATTTCTTCCTTTCTTTGCTTTCTCCTAGGGCGTCTGTCAGCTAACGAGTAAAGAAGATGGAACGGCCTGTCCGCAGAGGAGAACTGACGCACGGTAAACGTGAATACGCTAGACCTCCGCTACGTCACGGGCGTTTGTTTACGTCCGTGCGTTCCAATCTCTAGTTGCGCATTCGGGACGCGGCATCTGCCCGCTATCCGACTCCTCCGTGTAGCGTAGAAGGCGCTGTACAGCTGCCGGTCTCTACGGGAGGTTGTTAGTGAGAAGGAGAACGGTGTATTCCAGCTCGCGACCGCCAAACGGGCTCCTTTAGGTCCGCTTTCAGACTTGGGGCCTACTTCATCGGTCCGCTTGGACGTGGTTTCTTGGGGGGAACGCTAGTGCTTTCCCTGTGCTTTTCCTGCGTCGAAACCGGTAGTTTATAGGCCAGAGCGGTTATGCCGTACCTTCCTTTGAGAGGCGTTTCGTCCGCGTCTCGGGCTTCGGGGAAAATCAATTGGACGGAATTGCCGAAGGCGCGCCTTGAAATAGGCGGTAAATCTAGAAGCGTGTCTGAATCGCGAGGGGCTCGTAACTTGGTCTTTGTCCTCAACGTCTGCTTTTCTTTCGCTCTTATTGCAGGCTTCCCTCCAACGATCGGCGTCGCTGCGGCGTCTCGTGTTTCACGGGCAGCGGTCTCTGCTCAGTAAGGACGTGAGAACTCCTGCGCTCCCGGAGAGCCCGGGATCCCTGCTCCGGGCTGGTCATTTTAGGCCTTTGTGCGGAGCGTTCTTTCTAGCTACGCGCCCCGCGTGAGCCTCTCCTTCGGCCGTTTTCCCAAGGCGGCGGAAACGCTTCTGGGAAACGCCGTCGTTTCCGAAACGTTTCGCCGTGTCCTTGCCGGTAGGGGATACCGTGAGAGCGGGCAGAGGCGGCCGACGTCTGTGCGAGGAAAGAAGCGTGGCGCAAAGAAGGGACCTCTTTGGCCCGCCTGGTCCGCTTTAGAGAGTTTTCTTTTGGACCCGAAGGTCGGGTCTGCGAGTGCCGCGCTCAGCGCACGCGTTTGTTTCCCCCCCCCCCCCCGTTCTTTTAGCAAGACCGTGCGTGTCCTCGAGCTGTTTGTCCCGAGGGGGGAGTCGCTGCGGGAATTGCTGGGGAGGCCCTGACGGCGGGACGTGAAAAAGACGCCTTTGACCGCGTGCGTGCGGCCGAAGGAACGTCAGCCCAAGAATCCGAAGAAGACATGCCGCGTGCCAGCATCTCGTACCGTTTAATAATAAAAACCGAGCAGTCTGTCAAGCAAATAGCGCGGCTTGCTTTGGGCTGTTTATTTTGTTTAACGATCAGTAAAGGCGAGAGGTCGAAAGTTCTAAAGAAGAACGGCTGCTTCTTGGAACGCTTGCAAATTGTCCCGTTAAGTAGGTGGGTGGTTTTTTTGTTTTCGTTTTGTTTTTTTAAGTGCAGCCTCTGACTCTTTTTTGTCTGTGGAGTATTTTGCAACGATGTTCAAAGGAAAGCGCTGTTACTGAAGCCTCTAGGAGCAGCGGCTCGAGCACGACACGCGGCGACGCTGCGCCTCGCAGCAGGCGCTGTAAATAAGGGCAGATGAGCCGAGGCGAGGGTGGTGAAATGTCTGCAAAGGGCGGGCGGGGGGGCTCTGCAGCGGTGTGCGCGTGCCGGGGGCGGCCGCGCGCCCTGCTGCCCTCGGGGCGTCCAAAAAGCGGTACGGCACGATAAAGGGGGGCGCGCATGCGCACTGGGTTCCGCCGTGCTCACTGCTGCCACCCTGTGTCCAAAAATCGGTACTGCACCCTGTGGGGGGGCTCGTGTGCGCACTGGGTTCCGCCGTGCTCACTGCTGCCACCCTGTGTCCAAAAAGCGGTACTGCACCCGGTGGGGGGGGCGCGCACGCGCACAGCGTTCCGCCGCGCTCACTGCTGCCACCCTGTGTCCAAAAAGCGGTACTGCACCCGGTGGGGGGGGCGCGCATGCGCAGACAGCCGGCGCGCACATGCTCAGTGCCGGTCGCCATGTTTGCTGCTGCTCTCCGCCGTTTCGGTAACGGGTAAGCGAATGGAGCGTGCTCGTCGCCCCTTCCCGGTGCTCTTGGAGCGGCCACGGGCTCGGGCAGCCTCGGGGCGCTCGCTGGGAGTCCCGGGCTGCCGCGGCGGGCTGCGGTTCGCACGCGTGAGCCGCCCGGCTGCAGCGCCGCGGCGCGAGCATGCCATTGCGGGTCTCGCCTCCCTTCGTGCTCCCCCCCGCCCCTCGGGCTCCCCGGCTCCCCCCCGCCCCTCGGGATTCCCCGCTCCACCCGCCCCTCGCGCTCCCCCCCGCTTCTCGGGCTCCCCTCGCGCTCCCCCCCACCCCCGCGCTCCCCCCTGCTTCTCGGGCTCCCCTCGCGCTCCCCCCCCGCTCCTCGGGCTCCCCCTGCTCCCCTCGCGCTCCCCCCCGCTTCTCGGGCTCCCCTCGCGCTCCCCCTGCTCCCCTCGCGCTCCCCCTGCTCCCCTCGCGCTCCGCCCCGCCCCTCGGGCTCCCCCTGCTCCCCTCGCGCTCCCCCCCGCTTCTCGGGCTCCCCTCGCGCTCCCCCCCGCTTCTCGGGCTCCCCCCTGCTTCTCAGGCTCTTCTCACGCTCCCCCCCGCTCCTCGGGCTCCCCTTGCTCCCCTCGCGCTCTGCCCCGCCCCTCGCACTCCCCCTGCTCCCCTCGCGCTCCCCCCCGCTTCTCGGGCTCCCCCCTGCTTCTCAGGCTCCTCTCGGGCTCCCCTTGCTCCCCTCGCGCTCCGCCCCGCCCCTCGCGCTCCCCCTGGTCCCCTCGCGCTCCCCCCCGCCCCCGCGCTCCCCCCCCGCTTCTCGGGCTCCCCTCGTGCTCCCCCCCGCTCCTCGGGCCCCCCTGCTCCCCTCACGCTCCCCCCCCGCCTCTCGCGCTCCCCTCGCACTCCGCCCCGCCCCTCGGGCTCCCCTCGCTCCCCCCCGCCCCTCGGGCTCCCTCTGCTCCCCTCCCGCTCCCCTCGCTCCCCCCCGCCCCTCCCGCTCCCCTCGCTCCCCCCCCCCGCGCTGTCCGAGCCGGCACGTGCGCGGTGCTCAAGCGTCACTGCCGCCGCAGTCCGTTGGCGAGCGGCGCATGCGCGGCGGCGGGGAAGCAAGATGGCGGCGAGCAGGGAGGGCGTTTTCGCTCGGCGGCGGCGGCGGCGGGTGAGTGCGGAGGTGGCGTGGAGTGAAGGATGTGGGGCCCCCGGGTGAGGCGAACGCATAGGTTCGGGGGGCGTCGGGCTGCATCCTGCCCGCTGCGGCCGTCGCTGCGTGGAGGCGGCGGTGCGGGGCGAGTGGGGGGGCGGGCTGGGACCCGGCGCCGCGCCGGGAGCGCGGGTGTGACTTTGCGTTTTGCGTGCGCGGCGTTTAGGGCGCCAGTTCGTTGGCAGCGCGGGCCGGGGCACGCGCTCGCCCCTGCGGAGGCGGCGCAGCGGAGCGGAGCGGGGGGGCAGGCGGGCCCCGGAGCAGGGTTGCGGCGCGGCGTCGGCCCTGTAGTGTTTCCAAACGGCTTACCCCGTAACGTACGATGCAAAGCGGTGTATTAAGACCTTTCCTTTGAGGGAAAGAAGGAAAAAGAAAGAAAGGGGGGAAAGAAAAAAAAAAAAACCACGGGAAAGAGAAAAAGAACGCGTGTAAATCGAAGTGTTTTGTTGGAAGCGAAATGCAATTTTCTGTCTTTGTTACAGAGGCGGAACCGACAATAGCAAATGCTGACAAAGAGCAAAGCCGGACGAGCGAGCGGTTTTTTGCGTTTACTCCCGAAGGGGCGGGCTGAAAGGAGGAAGCAAAAATGCAGCAGCGGACCCTCGATCTCCCCAGAAGCTGCGACAGTAGGAGGCGTTCTGGCCCGGGTAACCAAGGTAACTCTTGATGCGGAACGTTCGTTCTTTCGGCCTCCCTCCCGGAGGCAGCGCTGAGGACTAAGCGACCCGTTGCTGCCCTGCGCCTCTTGTTAACCGTAGCTGCCTTAGTTTTGCTTCGGTCGTTTGTATTTTGTTTTGTTATCGTACACGCGTACGTAGAAAAGGAAAGATAGGATATTTAATTTTTAGATTCGTTGCCACGGCTGAAGCTGAAGAGACAGAAAAACGTAAGCGAGCCGAAGTAATAAAATTAAAGGGAACCGAGCGAGAGCCGTCTCCGTCGCCCCGAAAGGGAAAGCCCGTTCCTCCCGGTGAGGAAGGTTCGCCGGTAATAGCGATCGGAATAACAGATGAGCGACATCTAACGGAAGGTGCGTACGCGTTACGGAAAGGACGCTGCGTCCATCCGTTTCCGTGCGCGTGACTCTCTGCATCTGTGAAGCGTCGTGCTTTAAGAGCTCCAAGACGGCAAATTCCCGTCTTCGGGGAACGGCGGTCAGGTGGCCAGAGAGAGAGGGAGAGGCAAGCGTGCGAATTGTAAAACGAAGAGGAAGGCTCATTTAGCGCGACCCCAGGTTAATTGCCTGGCAATGGTATTTGGGGCAGCAGGAAGACGGCAGCTCGAAGAAAAGGTAAAGCCTTGCGGAATTAGGACTCCTTCCTTCTCGTGTAGTAGATCCGCTTTTGTGCTTAGAAACAACTTTGGATTGTTAATTTCTGCTGAGCTTTGAATACGTCACGTCACGGACTCTTAGGCGACACGGGGGAGTTCAGCTGCGCAGCCTGCCAGAGGAACGTCGCCCACGAGGCCTCGCTAGCCTTGAGGAGCTGTAGGCGCCGATGCACGTGGCTCGTTCTGTCGGGCGCGAAGAGGTTTGCTTTGGCTGCCGAAATTTCAGCTTGGCTTTGCGCCCTGTAGCGGTGGTATTTTTGTATTTCTAAATTGTGTTAATGCTAGGCGTTCGGCACATCGGGGAACGACTGTGTGCTGCCGTGAAGAACTGCAGGCTCCCGCCCTCAGCCCTTTCTCGGCAAGTTATCGGGTGTCGAGAGCGGCCGGGAGACTCCGAATGCCGGCGGAAAGGTTCTCTGCCCGCTCCTGACGAGGAGCCTTCGGCCGCGGGAAGGTCGGCGGCGTCCTTCCCGGACTCGTGAGTAATAAGCCGCGGTTCGCGGGCCGGCAGGGCAGGGGAGGGGAGGGGAGGGGGGGGGGGAATAGCGCCTGGTAGCCCGGCGGCTCCGGCGTCGCCGTTGCTAGCGGGGCCCCGAGGTCCATGTGAAGCCTCAGCTGCCTGTCGGGAGCTTTGTTTTGGTGTGTTTACCTGGCAAAAGCAGCGAGGGAGGCCTCAAAGAAGAATTTTCGTGCCTAGGTGGGTAAGCTGCGACCCCAGCTGTCTTTGCCTTGCTTTGCCGCTTAGTGTCGTAACGGCGACTTGGGAGCCCGCGATAAAAACCGTTCCGGGGCCGAAGGGAGGCCCTGCGTTTGCCCCGCTTGGGAAACCGTCGTTAAAGCTTGGGGGGGGGGGCCGAGCTCCGAAAGGAGACTCTGCCGGTGACCTCGGTGGTCCGATTCGTTTGCAGGCTGACGTTCCGAGGGCCGGCGAGCGGAAGAGGAGCAGCTCAGCCCGTTCGGTTGATTTCGGCGATCCTGTTTTAAGGAAGCGCGTAAGTGCAGACGGGGTCTGGGAGGCTTTTCGCCCGAGACGGGAAAGAGCGAGGAAGACTGGAGAGCGTGGAAAAACTAGGTGCCGCGGGTACTGAAGCTGTTAAGGGCTGAGAGAATTTGGGCTTAAGCATCTGAAAGGGGCTGCTAACGCGCAAGGAGCGGTAAAATACCATCGCTGGACAGCAGGCTCCTTTCCGGCCCTCCGTCCCCCTCTGCAGCCTTCTCGTTCTGTTTGTTTCTGTTCCTCTTTTCTGGCTGGGCTGTGCAGCGATCCCGGAAGGACGTGTCTTTTGAGGTGTGCCTTTGCGAAGGTGGTTCGGCTGCCTGGGGGGATGGATCAAAGCCTTTGAGGCTCCCTCCGATCTGTTTCATTTCCTTTTGAATTTCTTCCTTTCTTTGCTTTCTCCTAGGGCGTCTGTCAGCTAACGAGTAAAGAAGATGGAACGGCCTGTCCGCAGAGGAGAACTGACGCACGGTAAACGTGAATACGCTAGACCTCCGCTACGTCACGGGCGTTTGTTTACGTCCGTGCGTTCCAATCTCTAGTTGCGCATTCGGGACGCGGCATCTGCCCGCTATCCGACTCCTCCGTGTAGCGTAGAAGGCGCTGTACAGCTGCCGGTCTCTACGGGAGGTTGTTAGTGAGAAGGAGAACGGTGTATTCCAGCTCGCGACCGCCAAACGGGCTCCTTTAGGTCCGCTTTCAGACTTGGGGCCTACTTCATCGGTCCGCTTGGACGTGGTTTCTTGGGGGGAACGCTAGTGCTTTCCCTGTGCTTTTCCTGCGTCGAAACCGGTAGTTTATAGGCCAGAGCGGTTATGCCGTACCTTCCTTTGAGAGGCGTTTCGTCCGCGTCTCGGGCTTCGGGGAAAATCAATTGGACGGAATTGCCGAAGGCGCGCCTTGAAATAGGCGGTAAATCTAGAAGCGTGTCTGAATCGCGAGGGGCTCGTAACTTGGTCTTTGTCCTCAACGTCTGCTTTTCTTTCGCTCTTATTGCAGGCTTCCCTCCAACGATCGGCGTCGCTGCGGCGTCTCGTGTTTCACGGGCAGCGGTCTCTGCTCAGTAAGGACGTGAGAACTCCTGCGCTCCCGGAGAGCCCGGGATCCCTGCTCCGGGCTGGTCATTTTAGGCCTTTGTGCGGAGCGTTCTTTCTAGCTACGCGCCCCGCGTGAGCCTCTCCTTCGGCCGTTTTCCCAAGGCGGCGGAAACGCTTCTGGGAAACGCCGTCGTTTCCGAAACGTTTCGCCGTGTCCTTGCCGGTAGGGGATACCGTGAGAGCGGGCAGAGGCGGCCGACGTCTGTGCGAGGAAAGAAGCGTGGCGCAAAGAAGGGACCTCTTTGGCCCGCCTGGTCCGCTTTAGAGAGTTTTCTTTTGGACCCGAAGATCGGGTCTGCGAGTGCCGCGCTCAGCGCACGCGTTTGTTCCCCCCCCCCCCCGTTCTTTTAGCAAGACCGTGCGTGTCCTCGAGCTGTTTGTCCCGAGGGGGGAGTCGCTGCGGGAATTGCTGGGGAGGCCCTGACGGCGGGACGTGAAAAAGACGCCTTTGACCGCGTGCGTGCGGCCGAAGGAACGTCAGCCCAAGAATCCGAAGAAGACATGCCGCGTGCCAGCATCTCGTACCGTTTAATAATAAAAACCGAGCAGTCTGTCAAGCAAATAGCGCGGCTTGCTTTGGGCTGTTTATTTTGTTTAACGATCAGTAAAGGCGAGAGGTCGAAAGTTCTAAAGAAGAACGGCTGCTTCTTGGAACGCTTGCAAATTGTCCCGTTAAGTAGGTGGGTGGTTTTTTTGTTTTCGTTTTGTTTTTTTAAGTGCAGCCTCTGACTCTTTTTTGTCTGTGGAGTATTTTGCAACGATGTTCAAAGGAAAGCGCTGTTACTGAAGCCTCTAGGAGCAGCGGCTCGAGCACGACACGCGGCGACGCTGCGCCTCGCAGCAGGCGCTGTAAATAAGGGCAGATGAGCCGAGGCGAGGGTGGTGAAATGTCTGCAAAGGGCGGGCGGGGGGGCTCTGCAGCGGTGTGCGCGTGCCGGGGGCGGCCGCGCGCCCTGCTGCCCTCGGGGCGTCCAAAAAGCGGTACGGCACGATAAAGGGGGGCGCGCATGCGCACTGGGTTCCGCCGTGCTCACTGCTGCCACCCTGTGTCCAAAAATCGGTACTGCACCCTGTGGGGGGGCTCGTGTGCGCACTGGGTTCCGCCGTGCTCACTGCTGCCACCCTGTGTCCAAAAAGCGGTACTGCACCCGGTGGGGGGGGCGCGCACGCGCACAGCGTTCCGCCGCGCTCACTGCTGCCACCCTGTGTCCAAAAAGCGGTACTGCACCCGGTGGGGGGGGCGCGCATGCGCAGACAGCCGGCGCGCACATGCTCAGTGCCGGTCGCCATGTTTGCTGCTGCTCTCCGCCGTTTCGGTAACGGGTAAGCGAATGGAGCGTGCTCGTCGCCCCTTCCCGGTGCTCTTGGAGCGGCCACGGGCTCGGGCAGCCTCGGGGCGCTCGCTGGGAGTCCCGGGCTGCCGCGGCGGGCTGCGGTTCGCACGCGTGAGCCGCCCGGCTGCAGCGCCGCGGCGCGAGCATGCCATTGCGGGTCTCGCCTCCCTTCGTGCTCCCCCCCGCCCCTCGGGCTCCCCGGCTCCCCCCCGCCCCTCGGGATTCCCCGCTCCACCCGCCCCTCGCGCTCCCCCCCGCTTCTCGGGCTCCCCTCGCGCTCCCCCCCACCCCCGCGCTCCCCCCTGCTTCTCGGGCTCCCCTCGCGCTCCCCCCCCGCTCCTCGGGCTCCCCCTGCTCCCCTCGCGCTCCCCCCCGCTTCTCGGGCTCCCCTCGCGCTCCCCCTGCTCCCCTCGCGCTCCCCCTGCTCCCCTCGCGCTCCCCCTGCTCCCCTCGCGCTCCGCCCCGCCCCTCGGGCTCCCCCTGCTCCCCTCGCGCTCCCCCCCGCTTCTCGGGCTCCCCTCGCGCTCCCCCCCGCTTCTCGGGCTCCCCCCTGCTTCTCAGGCTCTTCTCACGCTCCCCCCCGCTCCTCGGGCTCCCCTTGCTCCCCTCGCGCTCTGCCCCGCCCCTCGCACTCCCCCTGCTCCCCTCGCGCTCCCCCCCGCTTCTCGGGCTCCCCCCTGCTTCTCAGGCTCCTCTCGCGCTCCCCCTGGTCCCCTCGCGCTCCCCCCCGCCCCCGCGCTCCCCCCCCGCTTCTCGGGCTCCCCTCGTGCTCCCCCCCGCTCCTCGGGCCCCCCTGCTCCCCTCACGCTCCCCCCCCGCCTCTCGCGCTCCCCTCGCACTCCGCCCCGCCCCTCGGGCTCCCCTCGCTCCCCCCCGCCCCTCGGGCTCCCTCTGCTCCCCTCCCGCTCCCCTCGCTCCCCCCCGCCCCTCCCGCTCCCCTCGCTCCCCCCCCCCGCGCTGTCCGAGCCGGCACGTGCGCGGTGCTCAAGCGTCACTGCCGCCGCAGTCCGTTGGCGAGCGGCGCATGCGCGGCGGCGGGGAAGCAAGATGGCGGCGAGCAGGGAGGGCGTTTTCGCTCGGCGGCGGCGGCGGCGGGTGAGTGCGGAGGTGGCGTGGAGTGAAGGATGTGGGGCCCCCGGGTGAGGCGAACGCATAGGTTCGGGGGGCGTCGGGCTGCATCCTGCCCGCTGCGGCCGTCGCTGCGTGGAGGCGGCGGTGCGGGGCGAGTGGGGGGGCGGGCTGGGACCCGGCGCCGCGCCGGGAGCGCGGGTGTGACTTTGCGTTTTGCGTGCGCGGCGTTTAGGGCGCCAGTTCGTTGGCAGCGCGGGCCGGGGCACGCGCTCGCCCCTGCGGAGGCGGCGCAGCGGAGCGGAGCGGGGGGGCAGGCGGGCCCCGGAGCAGGGTTGCGGCGCGGCGTCGGCCCTGTAGTGTTTCCAAACGGCTTACCCCGTAACGTACGATGCAAAGCGGTGTATTAAGACCTTTCCTTTGAGGGAAAGAAGGAAAAAGAAAGAAAGGGGGGAAAGAAAAAAAAAAAAACCACGGGAAAGAGAAAAAGAACGCGTGTAAATCGAAGTGTTTTGTTGGAAGCGAAATGCAATTTTCTGTCTTTGTTACAGAGGCGGAACCGACAATAGCAAATGCTGACAAAGAGCAAAGCCGGACGAGCGAGCGGTTTTTTGCGTTTACTCCCGAAGGGGCGGGCTGAAAGGAGGAAGCAAAAATGCAGCAGCGGACCCTCGATCTCCCCAGAAGCTGCGACAGTAGGAGGCGTTCTGGCCCGGGTAACCAAGGTAACTCTTGATGCGGAACGTTCGTTCTTTCGGCCTCCCTCCCGGAGGCAGCGCTGAGGACTAAGCGACCCGTTGCTGCCCTGCGCCTCTTGTTAACCGTAGCTGCCTTAGTTTTGCTTCGGTCGTTTGTATTTTGTTTTGTTATCGTACACGCGTACGTAGAAAAGGAAAGATAGGATATTTAATTTTTAGATTCGTTGCCACGGCTGAAGCTGAAGAGACAGAAAAACGTAAGCGAGCCGAAGTAATAAAATTAAAGGGAACCGAGCGAGAGCCGTCTCCGTTGCCCCGAAAGGGAAAGCCCGTTCCTCCCGGTGAGGAAGGTTCGCCGGTAATAGCGATCGGAATAACAGATGAGCGACATCTAACGGAAGGTGCGTACGCGTTACGGAAAGGACGCTGCGTCCATCCGTTTCCGTGCGCGTGACTCTCTGCATCTGTGAAGCGTCGTGCTTTAAGAGCTCCAAGACGGCAAATTCCCGTCTTCGGGGAACGGCGGTCAGGTGGCCAGAGAGAGAGGGAGAGGCAAGCGTGCGAATTGTAAAACGAAGAGGAAGGCTCATTTAGCGCGACCCCAGGTTAATTGCCTGGCAATGGTATTTGGGGCAGCAGGAAGACGGCAGCTCGAAGAAAAGGTAAAGCCTTGCGGAATTAGGACTCCTTCCTTCTCGTGTAGTAGATCCGCTTTTGTGCTTAGAAACAACTTTGGATTGTTAATTTCTGCTGAGCTTTGAATACGTCACGTCACGGACTCTTAGGCGACACGGGGGAGTTCAGCTGCGCAGCCTGCCAGAGGAACGTCGCCCACGAGGCCTCGCTAGCCTTGAGGAGCTGTAGGCGCCGATGCACGTGGCTCGTTCTGTCGGGCGCGAAGAGGTTTGCTTTGGCTGCCGAAATTTCAGCTTGGCTTTGCGCCCTGTAGCGGTGGTATTTTTGTATTTCTAAATTGTGTTAATGCTAGGCGTTCGGCACATCGGGGAACGACTGTGTGCTGCCGTGAAGAACTGCAGGCTCCCGCCCTCAGCCCTTTCTCGGCAAGTTATCGGGTGTCGAGAGCGGCCGGGAGACTCCGAATGCCGGCGGAAAGGTTCTCTGCCCGCTCCTGACGAGGAGCCTTCGGCCGCGGGAAGGTCGGCGGCGTCCTTCCCGGACTCGTGAGTAATAAGCCGCGGTTCGCGGGCCGGCAGGGCAGGGGAGGGGAGGGGAGGGGGGGGGGGAATAGCGCCTGGTAGCCCGGCGGCTCCGGCGTCGCCGTTGCTAGCGGGGCCCCGAGGTCCATGTGAAGCCTCAGCTGCCTGTCGGGAGCTTTGTTTTGGTGTGTTTACCTGGCAAAAGCAGCGAGGGAGGCCTCAAAGAAGAATTTTCGTGCCTAGGTGGGTAAGCTGCGACCCCAGCTGTCTTTGCCTTGCTTTGCCGCTTAGTGTCGTAACGGCGACTTGGGAGCCCGCGATAAAAACCGTTCCGGGGCCGAAGGGAGGCCCTGCGTTTGCCCCGCTTGGGAAACCGTCGTTAAAGCTTGGGGGGGGGGGCCGAGCTCCGAAAGGAGACTCTGCCGGTGACCTCGGTGGTCCGATTCGTTTGCAGGCTGACGTTCCGAGGGCCGGCGAGCGGAAGAGGAGCAGCTCAGCCCGTTCGGTTGATTTCGGCGATCCTGTTTTAAGGAAGCGCGTAAGTGCAGACGGGGTCTGGGAGGCTTTTCGCCCGAGACGGGAAAGAGCGAGGAAGACTGGAGAGCGTGGAAAAACTAGGTGCCGCGGGTACTGAAGCTGTTAAGGGCTGAGAGAATTTGGGCTTAAGCATCTGAAAGGGGCTGCTAACGCGCAAGGAGCGGTAAAATACCATCGCTGGACAGCAGGCTCCTTTCCGGCCCTCCGTCCCCCTCTGCAGCCTTCTCGTTCTGTTTGTTTCTGTTCCTCTTTTCTGGCTGGGCTGTGCAGCGATCCCGGAAGGACGTGTCTTTTGAGGTGTGCCTTTGCGAAGGTGGTTCGGCTGCCTGGGGGGATGGATCAAAGCCTTTGAGGCTCCCTCCGATCTGTTTCATTTCCTTTTGAATTTCTTCCTTTCTTTGCTTTCTCCTAGGGCGTCTGTCAGCTAACGAGTAAAGAAGATGGAACGGCCTGTCCGCAGAGGAGAACTGACGCACGGTAAACGTGAATACGCTAGACCTCCGCTACGTCACGGGCGTTTGTTTACGTCCGTGCGTTCCAATCTCTAGTTGCGCATTCGGGACGCGGCATCTGCCCGCTATCCGACTCCTCCGTGTAGCGTAGAAGGCGCTGTACAGCTGCCGGTCTCTACGGGAGGTTGTTAGTGAGAAGGAGAACGGTGTATTCCAGCTCGCGACCGCCAAACGGGCTCCTTTAGGTCCGCTTTCAGACTTGGGGCCTACTTCATCGGTCCGCTTGGACGTGGTTTCTTGGGGGGAACGCTAGTGCTTTCCCTGTGCTTTTCCTGCGTCGAAACCGGTAGTTTATAGGCCAGAGCGGTTATGCCGTACCTTCCTTTGAGAGGCGTTTCGTCCGCGTCTCGGGCTTCGGGGAAAATCAATTGGACGGAATTGCCGAAGGCGCGCCTTGAAATAGGCGGTAAATCTAGAAGCGTGTCTGAATCGCGAGGGGCTCGTAACTTGGTCTTTGTCCTCAACGTCTGCTTTTCTTTCGCTCTTATTGCAGGCTTCCCTCCAACGATCGGCGTCGCTGCGGCGTCTCGTGTTTCACGGGCAGCGGTCTCTGCTCAGTAAGGACGTGAGAACTCCTGCGCTCCCGGAGAGCCCGGGATCCCTGCTCCGGGCTGGTCATTTTAGGCCTTTGTGCGGAGCGTTCTTTCTAGCTACGCGCCCCGCGTGAGCCTCTCCTTCGGCCGTTTTCCCAAGGCGGCGGAAACGCTTCTGGGAAACGCCGTCGTTTCCGAAACGTTTCGCCGTGTCCTTGCCGGTAGGGGATACCGTGAGAGCGGGCAGAGGCGGCCGACGTCTGTGCGAGGAAAGAAGCGTGGCGCAAAGAAGGGACCTCTTTGGCCCGCCTGGTCCGCTTTAGAGAGTTTTCTTTTGGACCCGAAGATCGGGTCTGCGAGTGCCGCGCTCAGCGCACGCGTTTGTTCCCCCCCCCCCCCCCGTTCTTTTAGCAAGACCGTGCGTGTCCTCGAGCTGTTTGTCCCGAGGGGGGAGTCGCTGCGGGAATTGCTGGGGAGGCCCTGACGGCGGGACGTGAAAAAGACGCCTTTGACCGCGTGCGTGCGGCCGAAGGAACGTCAGCCCAAGAATCCGAAGAAGACATGCCGCGTGCCAGCATCTCGTACCGTTTAATAATAAAAACCGAGCAGTCTGTCAAGCAAATAGCGCGGCTTGCTTTGGGCTGTTTATTTTGTTTAACGATCAGTAAAGGCGAGAGGTCGAAAGTTCTAAAGAAGAACGGCTGCTTCTTGGAACGCTTGCAAATTGTCCCGTTAAGTAGGTGGGTGGTTTTTTTGTTTTCGTTTTGTTTTTTTAAGTGCAGCCTCTGACTCTTTTTTGTCTGTGGAGTATTTTGCAACGATGTTCAAAGGAAAGCGCTGTTACTGAAGCCTCTAGGAGCAGCGGCTCGAGCACGACACGCGGCGACGCTGCGCCTCGCAGCAGGCGCTGTAAATAAGGGCAGATGAGCCGAGGCGAGGGTGGTGAAATGTCTGCAAAGGGCGGGCGGGGGGGCTCTGCAGCGGTGTGCGCGTGCCGGGGGCGGCCGCGCGCCCTGCTGCCCTCGGGGCGTCCAAAAAGCGGTACGGCACGATAAAGGGGGGCGCGCATGCGCACTGGGTTCCGCCGTGCTCACTGCTGCCACCCTGTGTCCAAAAATCGGTACTGCACCCTGTGGGGGGGCTCGTGTGCGCACTGGGTTCCGCCGTGCTCACTGCTGCCACCCTGTGTCCAAAAAGCGGTACTGCACCCGGTGGGGGGGGCGCGCACGCGCACAGCGTTCCGCCGCGCTCACTGCTGCCACCCTGTGTCCAAAAAGCGGTACTGCACCCGGTGGGGGGGGCGCGCATGCGCAGACAGCCGGCGCGCACATGCTCAGTGCCGGTCGCCATGTTTGCTGCTGCTCTCCGCCGTTTCGGTAACGGGTAAGCGAATGGAGCGTGCTCGTCGCCCCTTCCCGGTGCTCTTGGAGCGGCCACGGGCTCGGGCAGCCTCGGGGCGCTCGCTGGGAGTCCCGGGCTGCCGCGGCGGGCTGCGGTTCGCACGCGTGAGCCGCCCGGCTGCAGCGCCGCGGCGCGAGCATGCCATTGCGGGTCTCGCCTCCCTTCGTGCTCCCCCCCGCCCCTCGGGCTCCCCGGCTCCCCCCCGCCCCTCGGGATTCCCCGCTCCACCCGCCCCTCGCGCTCCCCCCCGCTTCTCGGGCTCCCCTCGCGCTCCCCCCCACCCCCGCGCTCCCCCCCGCTTCTCGGGCTCCCCTCGCGCTCCCCCCCGCTTCTCGGGCTCCCCCCTGCTTCTCAGGCTCTTCTCACGCTCCCCCCCGCTCCTCGGGCTCCCCTTGCTCCCCTCGCGCTCTGCCCCGCCCCTCGCACTCCCCCTGCTCCCCTCGCGCTCCCCCCCGCTTCTTGGGCTCCCCCCTGCTTCTCAGGCTCCTCTCGGGCTCCCCTTGCTCCCCTCGCGCTCCGCCCCGCCCCTCGCGCTCCCCCTGGTCCCCTCGCGCTCCCCCCCGCCCCCGCGCTCCCCCCCCGCTTCTCGGGCTCCCCTCGTGCTCCCCCCCGCTCCTCGGGCCCCCCTGCTCCCCTCACGCTCCCCCCCCGCCTCTCGCGCTCCCCTCGCTCCCCCCCGCCCCTCGGGCTCCCTCTGCTCCCCTCCCGCTCCCCTCGCTCCCCCCCGCCCCTCCCGCTCCCCTCGCTCCCCCCCCCCCGCGCTGTCCGAGCCGGCACGTGCGCGGTGCTCAAGCGTCACTGCCGCCGCAGTCCGTTGGCGAGCGGCGCATGCGCGGCGGCGGGGAAGCAAGATGGCGGCGAGCAGGGAGGGCGTTTTCGCTCGGCGGCGGCGGCGGGTGAGTGCGGAGGTGGCGTGGAGTGAAGGATGTGGGGCCCCCGGGTGAGGCGAACGCATAGGTTCGGGGGGCGTCGGGCTGCATCCTGCCCGCTGCGGCCGTCGCTGCGTGGAGGCGGCGGTGCGGGGCGAGTGGGGGGGCGGGCTGGGACCCGGCGCCGCGCCGGGAGCGCGGGTGTGACTTTGCGTTTTGCGTGCGCGGCGTTTAGGGCGCCAGTTCGTTGGCAGCGCGGGCCGGGGCACGCGCTCGCCCCTGCGGAGGCGGCGCGGCGGAGCGGAGCGGGGGGGCAGGCGGGCCCCGGAGCAGGGTTGCGGCGCGGCGTCGGCCCTGTAGTGTTTCCAAACGGCTTACCCCGTAACGTACGATGCAAAGCGGTGTATTAAGACCTTTCCTTTGAGGGAAAGAAGGAAAAAGAAAGAAAGGGGGGAAAGAAAAAAAAAAAAACCACGGGAAAGAGAAAAAGAACGCGTGTAAATCGAAGTGTTTTGTTGGAAGCGAAATGCAATTTTCTGTCTTTGTTACAGAGGCGGAACCGACAATAGCAAATGCTGACAAAGAGCAAAGCCGGACGAGCGAGCGGTTTTTTGCGTTTACTCCCGAAGGGGCGGGCTGAAAGGAGGAAGCAAAAATGCAGCAGCGGACCCTCGATCTCCCCAGAAGCTGCGACAGTAGGAGGCGTTCTGGCCCGGGTAACCAAGGTAACTCTTGATGCGGAACGTTCGTTCTTTCGGCCTCCCTCCCGGAGGCAGCGCTGAGGACTAAGCGACCCGTTGCTGCCCTGCGCCTCTTGTTAACCGTAGCTGCCTTAGTTTTGCTTCAGTCGTTTGTATTTTGTTTTGTTATCGTACACGCGTACGTAGAAAAGGAAAGATAGGATATTTAATTTTTAGATTCGTTGCCACGGCTGAAGCTGAAGAGACAGAAAAACGTAAGCGAGCCGAAGTAATAAAATTAAAGGGAACCGAGCGAGAGCCGTCTCCGTCGCCCCGAAAGGGAAAGCCCGTTCCTCCCGGTGAGGAAGGTTCGCCGGTAATAGCGATCGGAATAACAGATGAGCGACATCTAACGGAAGGTGCGTACGCGTTACGGAAAGGACGCTGCGTCCATCCGTTTCCGTGCGCGTGACTCTCTGCATCTGTGAAGCGTCGTGCTTTAAGAGCTCCAAGACGGCAAATTCCCGTCTTCGGGGAACGGCGGTCAGGTGGCCAGAGAGAGAGGGAGAGGCAAGCGTGCGAATTGTAAAACGAAGAGGAAGGCTCATTTAGCGCGACCCCAGGTTAATTGCCTGGCAATGGTATTTGGGGCAGCAGGAAGACGGCAGCTCGAAGAAAAGGTAAAGCCTTGCGGAATTAGGACTCCTTCCTTCTCGTGTAGTAGATCCGCTTTTGTGCTTAGAAACAACTTTGGATTGTTAATTTCTGCTGAGCTTTGAATACGTCACGTCACGGACTCTTAGGCGACACGGGGGAGTTCAGCTGCGCAGCCTGCCAGAGGAACGTCGCCCACGAGGCCTCGCTAGCCTTGAGGAGCTGTAGGCGCCGATGCACGTGGCTCGTTCTGTCGGGCGCGAAGAGGTTTGCTTTGGCTGCCGAAATTTCAGCTTGGCTTTGCGCCCTGTAGCGGTGGTATTTTTGTATTTCTAAATTGTGTTAATGCTAGGCGTTCGGCACATCGGGGAACGACTGTGTGCTGCCGTGAAGAACTGCAGGCTCCCGCCCTCAGCCCTTTCTCGGCAAGTTATCGGGTGTCGAGAGCGGCCGGGAGACTCCGAATGCCGGCGGAAAGGTTCTCTGCCCGCTCCTGACGAGGAGCCTTCGGCCGCGGGAAGGTCGGCGGCGTCCTTCCCGGACTCGTGAGTAATAAGCCGCGGTTCGCGGGCCGGCAGGGCAGGGGAGGGGAGGGGAGGGGGGGGGGAATAGCGCCTGGTAGCCCGGCGGCTCCGGCGTCGCCGTTGCTAGCGGGGCCCCGAGGTCCATGTGAAGCCTCAGCTGCCTGTCGGGAGCTTTGTTTTGGTGTGTTTACCTGGCAAAAGCAGCGAGGGAGGCCTCAAAGAAGAATTTTCGTGCCTAGGTGGGTAAGCTGCGACCCCAGCTGTCTTTGCCTTGCTTTGCCGCTTAGTGTCGTAACGGCGACTTGGGAGCCCGCGATAAAAACCGTTCCGGGGCCGAAGGGAGGCCCTGCGTTTGCCCCGCTTGGGAAACCGTCGTTAAAGCTTGGGGGGGGGGGCCGAGCTCCGAAAGGAGACTCTGCCGGTGACCTCGGTGGTCCGATTCGTTTGCAGGCTGACGTTCCGAGGGCCGGCGAGCGGAAGAGGAGCAGCTCAGCCCGTTCGGTTGATTTCGGCGATCCTGTTTTAAGGAAGCGCGTAAGTGCAGACGGGGTCTGGGAGGCTTTTCGCCCGAGACGGGAAAGAGCGAGGAAGACTGGAGAGCGTGGAAAAACTAGGTGCCGCGGGTACTGAAGCTGTTAAGGGCTGAGAGAATTTGGGCTTAAGCATCTGAAAGGGGCTGCTAACGCGCAAGGAGCGGTAAAATACCATCGCTGGACAGCAGGCTCCTTTCCGGCCCTCCGTCCCCCTCTGCAGCCTTCTCGTTCTGTTTGTTTCTGTTCCTCTTTTCTGGCTGGGCTGTGCAGCGATCCCGGAAGGACGTGTCTTTTGAGGTGTGCCTTTGCGAAGGTGGTTCGGCTGCCTGGGGGGATGGATCAAAGCCTTTGAGGCTCCCTCCGATCTGTTTCATTTCCTTTTGAATTTCTTCCTTTCTTTGCTTTCTCCTAGGGCGTCTGTCAGCTAACGAGTAAAGAAGATGGAACGGCCTGTCCGCAGAGGAGAACTGACGCACGGTAAACGTGAATACGCTAGACCTCCGCTACGTCACGGGCGTTTGTTTACGTCCGTGCGTTCCAATCTCTAGTTGCGCATTCGGGACGCGGCATCTGCCCGCTATCCGACTCCTCCGTGTAGCGTAGAAGGCGCTGTACAGCTGCCGGTCTCTACGGGAGGTTGTTAGTGAGAAGGAGAACGGTGTATTCCAGCTCGCGACCGCCAAACGGGCTCCTTTAGGTCCGCTTTCAGACTTGGGGCCTACTTCATCGGTCCGCTTGGACGTGGTTTCTTGGGGGGAACGCTAGTGCTTTCCCTGTGCTTTTCCTGCGTCGAAACCGGTAGTTTATAGGCGAGAGCGGTTATGCCGTACCTTCCTTTGAGAGGCGTTTCGTCCGCGTCTCGGGCTTCGGGGAAAATCAATTGGACGGAATTGCCGAAGGCGCGCCTTGAAATAGGCGGTAAATCTAGAAGCGTGTCTGAATCGCGAGGGGCTCGTAACTTGGTCTTTGTCCTCAACGTCTGCTTTTCTTTCGCTCTTATTGCAGGCTTCCCTCCAACGATCGGCGTCGCTGCGGCGTCTCGTGTTTCACGGGCAGCGGTCTCTGCTCAGTAAGGACGTGAGAACTCCTGCGCTCCCGGAGAGCCCGGGATCCCTGCTCCGGGCTGGTCATTTTAGGCCTTTGTGCGGAGCGTTCTTTCTAGCTACGCGCCCCGCGTGAGCCTCTCCTTCGGCCGTTTTCCCAAGGCGGCGGAAACGCTTCTGGGAAACGCCGTCGTTTCCGAAACGTTTCGCCGTGTCCTTGCCGGTAGGGGATACCGTGAGAGCGGGCAGAGGCGGCCGACGTCTGTGCGAGGAAAGAAGCGTGGCGCAAAGAAGGGACCTCTTTGGCCCGCCTGGTCCGCTTTAGAGAGTTTTCTTTTGGACCCGAAGATCGGGTCTGCGAGTGCCGCGCTCAGCGCACGCGTTTGTTCCCCCCCCCCCCCGTTCTTTTAGCAAGACCGTGCGTGTCCTCGAGCTGTTTGTCCCGAGGGGGAGTCGCTGCGGGAATTGCTGGGGAGGCCCTGACGGCGGGACGTGAAAAAGACGCCTTTGACCGCGTGCGTGCGGCCGAAGGAACGTCAGCCCAAGAATCCGAAGAAGACATGCCGCGTGCCAGCATCTCGTACCGTTTAATAATAAAAACCGAGCAGTCTGTCAAGCAAATAGCGCGGCTTGCTTTGGGCTGTTTATTTTGTTTAACGATCAGTAAAGGCGAGAGGTCGAAAGTTCTAAAGAAGAACGGCTGCTTCTTGGAACGCTTGCAAATTGTCCCGTTAAGTAGGTGGGTGGTTTTTTTGTTTTCGTTTTGTTTTTTTAAGTGCAGCCTCTGACTCTTTTTTGTCTGTGGAGTATTTTGCAACGATGTTCAAAGGAAAGCGCTGTTACTGAAGCCTCTAGGAGCAGCGGCTCGAGCACGACACGCGGCGACGCTGCGCCTCGCAGCAGGCGCTGTAAATAAGGGCAGATGAGCCGAGGCGAGGGTGGTGAAATGTCTGCAAAGGGCGGGCGGGGGGGCTCTGCAGCGGTGTGCGCGTGCCGGGGGCGGCCGCGCGCCCTGCTGCCCTCGGGGCGTCCAAAAAGCGGTACGGCACGATAAAGGGGGGCGCGCATGCGCACTGGGTTCCGCCGTGCTCACTGCTGCCACCCTGTGTCCAAAAATCGGTACTGCACCCTGTGGGGGGGCTCGTGTGCGCACTGGGTTCCGCCGTGCTCACTGCTGCCACCCTGTGTCCAAAAAGCGGTACTGCACCCGGTGGGGGGGGCGCGCACGCGCACAGCGTTCCGCCGCGCTCACTGCTGCCACCCTGTGTCCAAAAAGCGGTACTGCACCCGGTGGGGGGGGCGCGCGTGCGCACTGGGTTCCTCCGTGCTCACTGCTGCCACCCTGTGTCCAGAAATCGGTACTGCACCCTGTGGGGGGGGCGCGCACGCGCACAGCGTTCCGCCGCGCTCACTGCTGCCACCCTGTGTCCAAAAAGCGGTACTGCACCCGGTGGGGGGGCGCGCATGCGCAGACAGCCGGCGCGCACATGCTCAGTGCCGGTCGCCATGTTTGCTGCTGCTCTCCGCCGTTTCGGTAACGGGTAAGCGAATGGAGCGTGCTCGTCGCCCCTTCCCGGTGCTCTTGGAGCGGCCACGGGCTCGGGCAGCCTCGGGGCGCTCGCTGGGAGTCCCGGGCTGCCGCGGCGGGCTGCGGTTCGCACGCGTGAGCCGCCCGGCTGCAGCGCCGCGGCGCGAGCATGCCATTGCGGGTCTCGCCTCCCTTCGTGCTCCCCCCCGCCCCTCGGGCTCCCCGGCTCCCCCCCGCCCCTCGGGATTCCCCGCTCCACCCGCCCCTCGCGCTCCCCCCCGCTTCTCGGGCTCCCCTCGCGCTCCCCCCCACCCCCGCGCTCCCCCCTGCTTCTCGGGCTCCCCTCGCGCTCCCCCCCCGCTCCTCGGGCTCCCCCTGCTCCCCTCGCGCTCCCCCCCGCTTCTCGGGCTCCCCTCGCGCTCCCCCTGCTCCCCTCGCGCTCCCCCTGCTCCCCTCGCGCTCCGCCCCGCCCCTCGGGCTCCCCCTGCTCCCCTCGCGCTCCCCCCCGCTTCTCGGGCTCCCCTCGCGCTCCCCCCCGCTTCTCGGGCTCCCCCCTGCTTCTCAGGCTCTTCTCACGCTCCCCCCCGCTCCTCGGGCTCCCCTTGCTCCCCTCGCGCTCTGCCCCGCCCCTCGCACTCCCCCTGCTCCCCTCGCGCTCCCCCCCGCTTCTCGGGCTCCCCCCTGCTTCTCAGGCTCCTCTCGGGCTCCCCTTGCTCCCCTCGCGCTCCGCCCCGCCCCTCGCGCTCCCCCTGGTCCCCTCGCGCTCCCCCCCGCCCCCGCGCTCCCCCCCCGCTTCTCGGGCTCCCCTCGTGCTCCCCCCCGCTCCTCGGGCCCCCCTGCTCCCCTCACGCTCCCCCCCCGCCTCTCGCGCTCCCCTCGCACTCCGCCCCGCCCCTCGGGCTCCCCTCGCTCCCCCCCGCCCCTCGGGCTCCCTCTGCTCCCCTCCCGCTCCCCTCGCTCCCCCCCGCCCCTCCCGCTCCCCTCGCTCCCCCCCCCCGCGCTGTCCGAGCCGGCACGTGCGCGGTGCTCAAGCGTCACTGCCGCCGCAGTCCGTTGGCGAGCGGCGCATGCGCGGCGGCGGGGAAGCAAGATGGCGGCGAGCAGGGAGGGCGTTTTCGCTCGGCGGCGGCGGCGGCGGGTGAGTGCGGAGGTGGCGTGGAGTGAAGGATGTGGGGCCCCCGGGTGAGGCGAACGCATAGGTTCGGGGGGCGTCGGGCTGCATCCTGCCCGCTGCGGCCGTCGCTGCGTGGAGGCGGCGGTGCGGGGCGAGTGGGGGGGCGGGCTGGGACCCGGCGCCGCGCCGGGAGCGCGGGTGTGACTTTGCGTTTTGCGTGCGCGGCGTTTAGGGCGCCAGTTCGTTGGCAGCGCGGGCCGGGGCACGCGCTCGCCCCTGCGGAGGCGGCGCGGCGGAGCGGAGCGGGGGGGCAGGCGGGCCCCGGAGCAGGGTTGCGGCGCGGCGTCGGCCCTGTAGTGTTTCCAAACGGCTTACCCCGTAACGTACGATGCAAAGCGGTGTATTAAGACCTTTCCTTTGAGGGAAAGAAGGAAAAAGAAAGAAAGGGGGGAAAGAAAAAAAAAAAAACCACGGGAAAGAGAAAAAGAACGCGTGTAAATCGAAGTGTTTTGTTGGAAGCGAAATGCAATTTTCTGTCTTTGTTACAGAGGCGGAACCGACAATAGCAAATGCTGACAAAGAGCAAAGCCGGACGAGCGAGCGGTTTTTTGCGTTTACTCCCGAAGGGGCGGGCTGAAAGGAGGAAGCAAAAATGCAGCAGCGGACCCTCGATCTCCCCAGAAGCTGCGACAGTAGGAGGCGTTCTGGCCCGGGTAACCAAGGTAACTCTTGATGCGGAACGTTCGTTCTTTCGGCCTCCCTCCCGGAGGCAGCGCTGAGGACTAAGCGACCCGTTGCTGCCCTGCGCCTCTTGTTAACCGTAGCTGCCTTAGTTTTGCTTCGGTCGTTTGTATTTTGTTTTGTTATCGTACACGCGTACGTAGAAAAGGAAAGATAGGATATTTAATTTTTAGATTCGTTGCCACGGCTGAAGCTGAAGAGACAGAAAAACGTAAGCGAGCCGAAGTAATAAAATTAAAGGGAACCGAGCGAGAGCCGTCTCCGTCGCCCCGAAAGGGAAAGCCCGTTCCTCCCGGTGAGGAAGGTTCGCCGGTAATAGCGATCGGAATAACAGATGAGCGACATCTAACGGAAGGTGCGTACGCGTTACGGAAAGGACGCTGCGTCCATCCGTTTCCGTGCGCGTGACTCTCTGCATCTGTGAAGCGTCGTGCTTTAAGAGCTCCAAGACGGCAAATTCCCGTCTTCGGGGAACGGCGGTCAGGTGGCCAGAGAGAGAGGGAGAGGCAAGCGTGCGAATTGTAAAACGAAGAGGAAGGCTCATTTAGCGCGACCCCAGGTTAATTGCCTGGCAATGGTCTTTGGGGCAGCAGGAAGACGGCAGCTCGAAGAAAAGGTAAAGCCTTGCGGAATTAGGACTCCTTCCTTCTCGTGTAGTAGATCCGCTTTTGTGCTTAGAAACAACTTTGGATTGTTAATTTCTGCTGAGCTTTGAATACGTCACGTCACGGACTCTTAGGCGACACGGGGGAGTTCAGCTGCGCAGCCTGCCAGAGGAACGTCGCCCACGAGGCCTCGCTAGCCTTGAGGAGCTGTAGGCGCCGATGCACGTGGCTCGTTCTGTCGGGCGCGAAGAGGTTTGCTTTGGCTGCCGAAATTTCAGCTTGGCTTTGCGCCCTGTAGCGGTGGTATTTTTGTATTTCTAAATTGTGTTAATGCTAGGCGTTCGGCACATCGGGGAACGACTGTGTGCTGCCGTGAAGAACTGCAGGCTCCCGCCCTCAGCCCTTTCTCGGCAAGTTATCGGGTGTCGAGAGCGGCCGGGAGACTCCGAATGCCGGCGGAAAGGTTCTCTGCCCGCTCCTGACGAGGAGCCTTCGGCCGCGGGAAGGTCGGTGGCGTCCTTCCCGGACTCGTGAGTAATAAGCCGCGGTTCGCGGGCCGGCAGGGCAGGGGAGGGGAGGGGAGGGGGGGGGGGAATAGCGCCTGGTAGCCCGGCGGCTCCGGCGTCGCCGTTGCTAGCGGGGCCCCGAGGTCCATGTGAAGCCTCAGCTGCCTGTCGGGAGCTTTGTTTTGGTGTGTTTACCTGGCAAAAGCAGCGAGGGAGGCCTCAAAGAAGAATTTTCGTGCCTAGGTGGGTAAGCTGCGACCCCAGCTGTCTTTGCCTTGCTTTGCCGCTTAGTGTCGTAACGGCGACTTGGGAGCCCGCGATAAAAACCGTTCCGGGGCCGAAGGGAGGCCCTGCGTTTGCCCCGCTTGGGAAACCGTCGTTAAAGCTTGGGGGGGGGGGCCGAGCTCCGAAAGGAGACTCTGCCGGTGACCTCGGTGGTCCGATTCGTTTGCAGGCTGACGTTCCGAGGGCCGGCGAGCGGAAGAGGAGCAGCTCAGCCCGTTCGGTTGATTTCGGCGATCCTGTTTTAAGGAAGCGCGTAAGTGCAGACGGGGTCTGGGAGGCTTTTCGCCCGAGACGGGAAAGAGCGAGGAAGACTGGAGAGCGTGGAAAAACTAGGTGCCGCGGGTACTGAAGCTGTTAAGGGCTGAGAGAATTTGGGCTTAAGCATCTGAAAGGGGCTGCTAACGCGCAAGGAGCGGTAAAATACCATCGCTGGACAGCAGGCTCCTTTCCGGCCCTCCGTCCCCCTCTGCAGCCTTCTCGTTCTGTTTGTTTCTGTTCCTCTTTTCTGGCTGGGCTGTGCAGCGATCCCGGAAGGACGTGTCTTTTGAGGTGTGCCTTTGCGAAGGTGGTTCGGCTGCCTGGGGGGATGGATCAAAGCCTTTGAGGCTCCCTCCGATCTGTTTCATTTCCTTTTGAATTTCTTCCTTTCTTTGCTTTCTCCTAGGGCGTCTGTCAGCTAACGAGTAAAGAAGATGGAACGGCCTGTCCGCAGAGGAGAACTGACGCACGGTAAACGTGAATACGCTAGACCTCCGCTACGTCACGGGCGTTTGTTTACGTCCGTGCGTTCCAATCTCTAGTTGCGCATTCGGGACGCGGCATCTGCCCGCTATCCGACTCCTCCGTGTAGCGTAGAAGGCGCTGTACAGCTGCCGGTCTCTACGGGAGGTTGTTAGTGAGAAGGAGAACGGTGTATTCCAGCTCGCGACCGCCAAACGGGCTCCTTTAGGTCCGCTTTCAGACTTGGGGCCTACTTCATCGGTCCGCTTGGACGTGGTTTCTTGGGGGGAACGCTAGTGCTTTCCCTGTGCTTTTCCTGCGTCGAAACCGGTAGTTTATAGGCCAGAGCGGTTATGCCGTACCTTCCTTTGAGAGGCGTTTCGTCCGCGTCTCGGGCTTCGGGGAAAATCAATTGGACGGAATTGCCGAAGGCGCGCCTTGAAATAGGCGGTAAATCTAGAAGCGTGTCTGAATCGCGAGGGGCTCGTAACTTGGTCTTTGTCCTCAACGTCTGCTTTTCTTTCGCTCTTATTGCAGGCTTCCCTCCAACGATCGGCGTCGCTGCGGCGTCTCGTGTTTCACGGGCAGCGGTCTCTGCTCAGTAAGGACGTGAGAACTCCTGCGCTCCCGGAGAGCCCGGGATCCCTGCTCCGGGCTGGTCATTTTAGGCCTTTGTGCGGAGCGTTCTTTCTAGCTACGCGCCCCGCGTGAGCCTCTCCTTCGGCCGTTTTCCCAAGGCGGCGGAAACGCTTCTGGGAAACGCCGTCGTTTCCGAAACGTTTCGCTGTGTCCTTGCCGGTAGGGGATACCGTGAGAGCGGGCAGAGGCGGCCGACGTCTGTGCGAGGAAAGAAGCGTGGCGCAAAGAAGGGACCTCTTTGGCCCGCCTGGTCCGCTTTAGAGAGTTTTCTTTTGGACCCGAAGATCGGGTCTGCGAGTGCCGCGCTCAGCGCACGCGTTTGTTCCCCCCCCCCCCCGTTCTTTTAGCAAGACCGTGCGTGTCCTCGAGCTGTTTGTCCCGAGGGGGGAGTCGCTGCGGGAATTGCTGGGGAGGCCCTGACGGCGGGACGTGAAAAAGACGCCTTTGACCGCGTGCGTGCGGCCGAAGGAACGTCAGCCCAAGAATCCGAAGAAGACATGCCGCGTGCCAGCATCTCGTACCGTTTAATAATAAAAACCGAGCAGTCTGTCAAGCAAATAGCGCGGCTTGCTTTGGGCTGTTTATTTTGTTTAACGATCAGTAAAGGCGAGAGGTCGAAAGTTCTAAAGAAGAACGGCTGCTTCTTGGAACGCTTGCAAATTGTCCCGTTAAGTAGGTGGGTGGTTTTTTTGTTTTCGTTTTGTTTTTTTAAGTGCAGCCTCTGACTCTTTTTTGTCTGTGGAGTATTTTGCAACGATGTTCAAAGGAAAGCGCTGTTACTGAAGCCTCTAGGAGCAGCGGCTCGAGCACGACACGCGGCGACGCTGCGCCTCGCAGCAGGCGCTGTAAATAAGGGCAGATGAGCCGAGGCGAGGGTGGTGAAATGTCTGCAAAGGGCGGGCGGGGGGGCTCTGCAGCGGTGTGCGCGTGCCGGGGGCGGCCGCGCGCCCTGCTGCCCTCGGGGCGTCCAAAAAGCGGTACGGCACGATAAAGGGGGGCGCGCATGCACACTGGGTTCCGCCGTGCTCACTGCTGCCACCCTGTGTCCAAAAATCGGTACTGCACCCTGTGGGGGGGCTCGTGTGCGCACTGGGTTCCGCCGTGCTCACTGCTGCCACCCTGTGTCCAAAAAGCGGTACTGCACCCGGTGGGGGGGGCGCGCACGCGCACAGCGTTCCGCCGCGCTCACTGCTGCCACCCTGTGTCCAAAAAGCGGTACTGCACCCGGTGGGGGGGGCGCGCATGCGCAGACAGCCGGCGCGCACATGCTCAGTGCCGGTCGCCATGTTTGCTGCTGCTCTCCGCCGTTTCGGTAACGGGTAAGCGAATGGAGCGTGCTCGTCGCCCCTTCCCGGTGCTCTTGGAGCGGCCACGGGCTCGGGCAGCCTCGGGGCGCTCGCTGGGAGTCCCGGGCTGCCGCGGCGGGCTGCGGTTCGCACGCGTGAGCCGCCCGGCTGCAGCGCCGCGGCGCGAGCATGCCATTGCGGGTCTCGCCTCCCTTCGTGCTCCCCCCCGCCCCTCGGGCTCCCCGGCTCCCCCCCGCCCCTCGGGATTCCCCGCTCCACCCGCCCCTCGCGCTCCCCCCCGCTTCTCGGGCTCCCCTCGCGCTCCCCCCCACCCCCGCGCTCCCCCCTGCTTCTCGGGCTCCCCTCGCGCTCCCCCCCCGCTCCTCGGGCTCCCCCTGCTCCCCTCGCGCTCCCCCCCGCTTCTCGGGCTCCCCTCGCGCTCCCCCTGCTCCCCTCGCGCTCCCCCTGCTCCCCTCGCGCTCCGCCCCGCCCCTCGGGCTCCCCCTGCTCCCCTCGCGCTCCCCCCCGCTTCTCGGGCTCCCCTCGCGCTCCCCCCCGCTTCTCGGGCTCCCCCCTGCTTCTCAGGCTCTTCTCACGCTCCCCCCCGCTCCTCGGGCTCCCCTTGCTCCCCTCGCGCTCTGCCCCGCCCCTCGCACTCCCCCTGCTCCCCTCGCGCTCCCCCCCGCTTCTCGGGCTCCCCCCTGCTTCTCAGGCTCCTCTCGGGCTCCCCTTGCTCCCCTCGCGCTCCGCCCCGCCCCTCGCGCTCCCCCTGGTCCCCTCGCGCTCCCCCCCGCCCCCGCGCTCCCCCCCCGCTTCTCGGGCTCCCCTCGTGCTCCCCCCCGCTCCTCGGGCCCCCCTGCTCCCCTCACGCTCCCCCCCCGCCTCTCGCGCTCCCCTCGCACTCCGCCCCGCCCCTCGGGCTCCCCTCGCTCCCCCCCGCCCCTCGGGCTCCCTCTGCTCCCCTCCCGCTCCCCTCGCTCCCCCCCGCCCCTCCCGCTCCCCTCGCTCCCCCCCCCCGCGCTGTCCGAGCCGGCACGTGCGCGGTGCTCAAGCGTCACTGCCGCCGCAGTCCGTTGGCGAGCGGCGCATGCGCGGCGGCGGGGAAGCAAGATGGCGGCGAGCAGGGAGGGCGTTTTCGCTCGGCGGCGGCGGCGGCGGGTGAGTGCGGAGGTGGCGTGGAGTGAAGGATGTGGGGCCCCCGGGTGAGGCGAACGCATAGGTTCGGGGGGCGTCGGGCTGCATCCTGCCCGCTGCGGCCGTCGCTGCGTGGAGGCGGCGGTGCGGGGCGAGTGGGGGGGCGGGCTGGGACCCGGCGCCGCGCCGGGAGCGCGGGTGTGACTTTGCGTTTTGCGTGCGCGGCGTTTAGGGCGCCAGTTCGTTGGCAGCGCGGGCCGGGGCACGCGCTCGCCCCTGCGGAGGCGGCGCAGCGGAGCGGAGCGGGGGGGCAGGCGGGCCCCGGAGCAGGGTTGCGGCGCGGCGTCGGCCCTGTAGTGTTTCCAAACGGCTTACCCCGTAACGTACGATGCAAAGCGGTGTATTAAGACCTTTCCTTTGAGGGAAAGAAGGAAAAAGAAAGAAAGGGGGGAAAGAAAAAAAAAAAAACCACGGGAAAGAGAAAAAGAACGCGTGTAAATCGAAGTGTTTTGTTGGAAGCGAAATGCAATTTTCTGTCTTTGTTACAGAGGCGGAACCGACAATAGCAAATGCTGACAAAGAGCAAAGCCGGACGAGCGAGCGGTTTTTTGCGTTTACTCCCGAAGGGGCGGGCTGAAAGGAGGAAGCAAAAATGCAGCAGCGGACCCTCGATCTCCCCAGAAGCTGCGACAGTAGGAGGCGTTCTGGCCCGGGTAACCAAGGTAACTCTTGATGCGGAACGTTCGTTCTTTCGGCCTCCCTCCCGGAGGCAGCGCTGAGGACTAAGCGACCCGTTGCTGCCCTGCGCCTCTTGTTAACCGTAGCTGCCTTAGTTTTGCTTCGGTCGTTTGTATTTTGTTTTGTTATCGTACACGCGTACGTAGAAAAGGAAAGATAGGATATTTAATTTTTAGATTCGTTGCCACGGCTGAAGCTGAAGAGACAGAAAAACGTAAGCGAGCCGAAGTAATAAAATTAAAGGGAACCGAGCGAGAGCCGTCTCCGTCGCCCCGAAAGGGAAAGCCCGTTCCTCCCGGTGAGGAAGGTTCGCCGGTAATAGCGATCGGAATAACAGATGAGCGACATCTAACGGAAGGTGCGTACGCGTTACGGAAAGGACGCTGCGTCCATCCGTTTCCGTGCGCGTGACTCTCTGCATCTGTGAAGCGTCGTGCTTTAAGAGCTCCAAGACGGCAAATTCCCGTCTTCGGGGAACGGCGGTCAGGTGGCCAGAGAGAGAGGGAGAGGCAAGCGTGCGAATTGTAAAACGAAGAGGAAGGCTCATTTAGCGCGACCCCAGGTTAATTGCCTGGCAATGGTATGTGGGGCAGCAGGAAGACGGCAGCTCGAAGAAAAGGTAAAGCCTTGCGGAATTAGGACTCCTTCCTTCTCGTGTAGTAGATCCGCTTTTGTGCTTAGAAACAACTTTGGATTGTTAATTTCTGCTGAGCTTTGAATACGTCACGTCACGGACTCTTAGGCGACACGGGGGAGTTCAGCTGCGCAGCCTGCCAGAGGAACGTCGCCCACGAGGCCTCGCTAGCCTTGAGGAGCTGTAGGCGCCGATGCACGTGGCTCGTTCTGTCGGGCGCGAAGAGGTTTGCTTTGGCTGCCGAAATTTCAGCTTGGCTTTGCGCCCTGTAGCGGTGGTATTTTTGTATTTCTAAATTGTGTTAATGCTAGGCGTTCGGCACATCGGGGAACGACTGTGTGCTGCCGTGAAGAACTGCAGGCTCCCGCCCTCAGCCCTTTCTCGGCAAGTTATCGGGTGTCGAGAGCGGCCGGGAGACTCCGAATGCCGGCGGAAAGGTTCTCTGCCCGCTCCTGACGAGGAGCCTTCGGCCGCGGGAAGGTCGGCGGCGTCCTTCCCGGACTCGTGAGTAATAAGCCGCGGTTCGCGGGCCGGCAGGGCAGGGGAGGGGAGGGGAGGGGAGGGGAGGGGGGGGGAATAGCGCCTGGTAGCCCGGCGGCTCCGGCGTCGCCGTTGCTAGCGGGGCCCCGAGGTCCATGTGAAGCCTCAGCTGCCTGTCGGGAGCTTTGTTTTGGTGTGTTTACCTGGCAAAAGCAGCGAGGGAGGCCTCAAAGAAGAATTTTCGTGCCTAGGTGGGTAAGCTGCGACCCCAGCTGTCTTTGCCTTGCTTTGCCGCTTAGTGTCGTAACGGCGACTTGGGAGCCCGCGATAAAAACCGTTCCGGGGCCGAAGGGAGGCCCTGCGTTTGCCCCGCTTGGGAAACCGTCGTTAAAGCTTGGGGGGGGGGGCGAGCTCCGAAAGGAGACTCTGCCGGTGACCTCGGTGGTCCGATTCGTTTGCAGGCTGACGTTCCGAGGGCCGGCGAGCGGAAGAGGAGCAGCTCAGCCCGTTCGGTTGATTTCGGCGATCCTGTTTTAAGGAAGCGCGTAAGTGCAGACGGGGTCTGGGAGGCTTTTCGCCCGAGACGGGAAAGAGCGAGGAAGACTGGAGAGCGTGGAAAAACTAGGTGCCGCGGGTACTGAAGCTGTTAAGGGCTGAGAGAATTTGGGCTTAAGCATCTGAAAGGGGCTGCTAACGCGCAAGGAGCGGTAAAATACCATCGCTGGACAGCAGGCTCCTTTCCGGCCCTCCGTCCCCCTCTGCAGCCTTCTCGTTCTGTTTGTTTCTGTTCCTCTTTTCTGGCTGGGCTGTGCAGCGATCCCGGAAGGACGTGTCTTTTGAGGTGTGCCTTTGCGAAGGTGGTTCGGCTGCCTGGGGGGATGGATCAAAGCCTTTGAGGCTCCCTCCGATCTGTTTCATTTCCTTTTGAATTTCTTCCTTTCTTTGCTTTCTCCTAGGGCGTCTGTCAGCTAACGAGTAAAGAAGATGGAACGGCCTGTCCGCAGAGGAGAACTGACGCACGGTAAACGTGAATACGCTAGACCTCCGCTACGTCACGGGCGTTTGTTTACGTCCGTGCGTTCAAATCTCTAGTTGCGCATTCGGGACGCGGCATCTGCCCGCTATCCGACTCCTCCGTGTAGCGTAGAAGGCGCTGTACAGCTGCCGGTCTCTACGGGAGGTTGTTAGTGAGAAGGAGAACGGTGTATTCCAGCTCGCGACCGCCAAACGGGCTCCTTTAGGTCCGCTTTCAGACTTGGGGCCTACTTCATCGGTCCGCTTGGACGTGGTTTCTTGGGGGGAACGCTAGTGCTTTCCCTGTGCTTTTCCTGCGTCGAAACCGGTAGTTTATAGGCCAGAGCGGTTATGCCGTACCTTCCTTTGAGAGGCGTTTCGTCCGCGTCTCGGGCTTCGGGGAAAATCAATTGGACGGAATTGCCGAAGGCGCGCCTTGAAATAGGCGGTAAATCTAGAAGCGTGTCTGAATCGCGAGGGGCTCGTAACTTGGTCTTTGTCCTCAACGTCTGCTTTTCTTTCGCTCTTATTGCAGGCTTCCCTCCAACGATCGGCGTCGCTGCGGCGTCTCGTGTTTCACGGGCAGCGGTCTCTGCTCAGTAAGGACGTGAGAACTCCTGCGCTCCCGGAGAGCCCGGGATCCCTGCTCCGGGCTGGTCATTTTAGGCCTTTGTGCGGAGCGTTCTTTCTAGCTACGCGCCCCGCGTGAGCCTCTCCTTCGGCCGTTTTCCCAAGGCGGCGGAAACGCTTCTGGGAAACGCCGTCGTTTCCGAAACGTTTCGCCGTGTCCTTGCCGGTAGGGGATACCGTGAGAGCGGGCAGAGGCGGCCGACGTCTGTGCGAGGAAAGAAGCGTGGCGCAAAGAAGGGACCTCTTTGGCCCGCCTGGTCCGCTTTAGAGAGTTTTCTTTTGGACCCGAAGATCGGGTCTGCGAGTGCCGCGCTCAGCGCACGCGTTTGTTCCCCCCCCCCCCCGTTCTTTTAGCAAGACCGTGCGTGTCCTCGAGCTGTTTGTCCCGAGGGGGGAGTCGCTGCGGGAATTGCTGGGGAGGCCCTGACGGCGGGACGTGAAAAAGACGCCTTTGACCGCGTGCGTGCGGCCGAAGGAACGTCAGCCCAAGAATCCGAAGAAGACATGCCGCGTGCCAGCATCTCGTACCGTTTAATAATAAAAACCGAGCAGTCTGTCAAGCAAATAGCGCGGCTTGCTTTGGGCTGTTTATTTTGTTTAACGATCAGTAAAGGCGAGAGGTCGAAAGTTCTAAAGAAGAACGGCTGCTTCTTGGAACGCTTGCAAATTGTCCCGTTAAGTAGGTGGGTGGTTTTTTTGTTTTCGTTTTGTTTTTTTAAGTGCAGCCTCTGACTCTTTTTTGTCTGTGGAGTATTTTGCAACGATGTTCAAAGGAAAGCGCTGTTACTGAAGCCTCTAGGAGCAGCGGCTCGAGCACGACACGCGGCGACGCTGCGCCTCGCAGCAGGCGCTGTAAATAAGGGCAGATGAGCCGAGGCGAGGGTGGTGAAATGTCTGCAAAGGGCGGGCGGGGGGGCTCTGCAGCGGTGTGCGCGTGCCGGGGGCGGCCGCGCGCCCTGCTGCCCTCGGGGCGTCCAAAAAGCGGTACGGCACGA